>NW_022630099.1:1422154-1432154 GCF_010909765.2 Amblyraja radiata
TCAGCTGTTTTTAAATGGCGTCTTTGAGGCGAGAGTCGGGCGCCAGCAGCCGTTATGGGGGGAGAAGGATTTTATTAAAAATGTGTACATAAACACGACGAAATTTAATCATGAGTGGATACTTGGAATGAAAAATGAAATCTCTACCGAAATGTAAAACATCTCGACGTTTCTGCTTCTGGCGTAGCAACGAATCAAAGGCTGGCACCCACAAGTCAAGCAGAAACACACACAGACAGACAGACAGACAGACAGACAGACAGACAGACAGACAGACAGACAGACAGACAGACAGACAGACAGACAGACAGACAGACAGACAGACAGACAGACAGACAGACAGACAGACAGACAGACAGACAGACAGACAGACAGACAGACAGACAGACAGACAGACAGACAGACAGACAGACAGACAGACAGACACAGACAGACAGACAGACAGACAGACAGACAGGCAGACAGACAGACAGACAGACAGACAGACAGACAGACAGACAGACAGACAGACAGACAGATAGAAATACAGATAGATAGATAGATGGATAGATAGATAGACAGACAGACAGACAGACAGAGAGATAGATAGATAGATAGATAGATAGATAGATAGATAGAGATAGATAGATAGATAGATAGATAGATAGATAGATAGATAGATAGATAGATAGATAGATAGATAGATAGATAGATAGATGGATAGATAGATAGATAGATAGATAGATAGATAGATAGATAGATAGATAGATAGATAGATAGATAGATAGATAGATAGATAGATAGATAGATAGATAGATAGATAGATAGATAGATAGATAGATAGATAGATAGATAGATAGATAGATAGATAGATAGATAGATAGATAGATAGATAGAGTGATACAGCGCGGATACAGGCCCGTCGACCCAACTTGCCCGCACCAGCCAACATGTCCCAGCTACACTAGTCCCACCTGTTCGCGGTATATGGTCCATATCCCTCCAAACCGGTCATACACATATATCGGTCTAACTGCTGGGATAGTCCCTGCCTCAACCGCCATCTCTCGCAGCTTGTTCCATACACCCTCCACCCTTTGTATTCCTCTCACGATTTTATTCACCTCTACGAGATCAGAAGAATACAGTTGCTGCCTCACAGCGCCAGAGACCCGGGTTCGATCCCGACTACGGGTGCTGTCTGTACGGAGTTTGTACGTTCTCCCCGTGAGCTGCGTGGGTTTTCACCAAGTTCTCCGGTTTCCTCCCACACTCCGAAGACGTGAAGGTTTGTAGGTTAAACGCCTTGGTATAAGTGTAAATTGTCCAGAGTCTGTGTAGGATAGTGTTAGTGTGCGTAGATCGCTGGTCTGCGCGGACTCGGCGGGCCGAAGGGCCTGTTTCCGCGCTGTATATCTCCAACTGAACTAACCTATAAGTTGACATTATTTCCTGTATATATTTATTTAGGCTGAAAGCCGAAGCCGGGACGAAATGCGACGCGAACAGGAGTCCAATGGGACAGAGTGAGTGAATTCTGAGTGAACCCCAGAATTAAAGGATGTCTCTTTAGGAAGGAGATGAGGAGGAATTTCTTTAGCCAGAGTGTGGTGAATCGGTGGAATTCGTTGCCACAGACGGCTGTGGAGGCCACAAGTCAGTGGATATTTTTAAGGCAGAGATAGATAGATTGTTGATCAGTGCGGGTGTCAGGGGTTATGGGGAGAAGGCAGGAGAATGGTGTTTGGAGGGAGAGAACGATCAGCCGTGATTTAATGGCGGAGTAGACAGGATGGGCCGAATGGCCTCATTCTGCTTCTATCACTCATGAAGTTATGACCTTTTGATTCTCAAGTGACCTGTCACTGAGTGGAGGGTAAGTGCTTGTATTAGTTGGATTTGATTTGATGATCACACCGGCGCCCAGTGTAGATATTTGGATTTAAGACGCTGGATATTAACGCAAATACCTGAGCTGTTCGTTAAAGTGTAGTTGAAGTTTAACACAAGGAACGGTGTCGAATTATGCAAGAGTTGCTGGAGTAACTCAGCGGGTCAGGCAGGCAGCATCTCTGTGGAGAAGATGGATAGGTGACGCTTCGGGTAGGGACCCATCCTCGGATCTCATCAAATTGACGTGAGAGCGGGGAATGGAAATATCAGCTGATGAAAAGTAAAGTCCGCGTTAATTAGACAAGGCCCCACATAAGAGATTAGTATACAAACTTAAAGCACACGGTATTGGGGGTTCAGTATTGATGTGGATAGAGAACTGGCTGGCAGACAGGAAGCAAAGAGTAGGAGTAAACGGGTCCTTTTCACAATGGCAGGCAGTGACTAGTGGGGTACCGCAACGCTCAGTGCTCGGACCCCAGCTATTTACAATAGATATTAATGATCTGGGCGAGGGAATTGAATGCAACATCTCCAAGTTTGCGGATGATACGAAGCTGGGGGGCAGTGTTAGCTGTGAGGAGGATGCTAGGAGGCTGCAAGGTGAATTGGATAAGCTGGGTGAGTGGGCAAATGCATGGCAGATGCAGTATAATGTGGATAAATGTGTGGTTATCCACTTTGGTGGCAAAAACAAGAACGTAGACTGTTATCCGAATGGTGGCCGATTAGGAAAAGGGGAGATGCAACGAGACCTGGGTGTCATGGTACACCGGTCATTGAAAGTAGGCATGCAGGTGCAGCAGGCAGTGAAGAAAGCCAATGGTATGTTAGCATTCATAGCAAAAGGATTTGAGTTTAGGAGCAGGGAGGTTCTAATGCAGTTGTACAGGGCCTTGGCGAGACCACACCTGGAGTATTGTGCACAGTTTTGGTCTCCTATTCTGAGGAAAGACATTCTTGCCATAGAGGGAGTATAGAGAAGGTTCACCAGGCTGATTCCTGGGATGTCGGGACTTTCAAATGAAGAAAGACTGGATAGACTCGGCTTGTACTGGCTAGAATTTAGAAGATTGAGGGGGGATCGTATAGAAACTTACAACATTTTTAAGGGTTTGGACAGGCTAGATGCAAACTGTTCCCGATGTTGGGGAATTCCAGAACAAGGGTCACAGTTTAATGATAAGGGGGAAATCTTTTAGGACCGAGATGAGAAAAACATGTTTCACCAGAGAGTGGTAAATCTGTGGAATTCTCTGCCACAGAAGGTAGTTGAGGCCACACAGTTCATTGGCTATATTTAAGAGAGAGTTAGATGTGGCCCAAGTGGCTAAAGGTATCAGGGGGTATGGAGAGAAGGCAGATACAGGATACTGAGTTGGATGATCAACCATGATCATATTGAATGGCGAATGGTGCAGGCTCGGAGGGCCGAATGGCCTAATCCTGCACTTATTTTCTATGTTTTCTATGTTTCAATGGTCGCTGAATAAAACCATCCTTAAGTTATACATCATTTGTCAATCTTGCTCAAAACTAATTTTATTTGTCAAATACTTCATTTAGATAACCCCACCATTACAGACAAATCTCATTCCACTCTCTGGCCATTGGGAAGACCAGACACATTTTATTGGTGAAAAGCAATTCCATTCGAAGGGCCGAATGGCCTCTACTCCTGCACCTATTTTCTATGTTTCTATGTTTCTATATTTAGACGTTCATCTAATCTCAGTTACTAGTCCTGTTTTCACGGGATAATGTGTTCATTACCTGGTAGGGAATTGGAGTCACTTGACAGCTAGTACAGTGGAGACGGGCCGAATATTCTTCCTTTGGGCTGGAAATATGATTCTGGTGCCCTTCACTTCGTGACTAAACGCGTTTTTTTTTCTGCAGCTACCTCGGCCACAGCTGCCGGGAACGGGCTGGGAAGCTATGAAAATCTCCCGGGCAATAAACAGGTTGGTACCATGTTTTCTTTCATGAGATGAGTTTTGTTATTTTGTAAAAGTGACTTGTGGAATGGCTTGGAATTGTTCACGTAACAGTGATGTACTCGGGACACAATTCTAAAGGCAGAGATAGATACTCCGCCATTCACTCATGGCCGATCTATGCCTCCCAATCCCATTCCCCTGCCTTCTCCCCATAACCCTTGACACCGGTTCTAATCAAGGATTCGCCAATCTCTACCTTAAAAAATATCCACTGACTTGGCTTCCGCAGCCCTCTGTGGCAACGAGTTCCACGGATCAAATTTCTTCAGGAGACGTGTCACTTTTTTCTTAATTCCCCGAGCTCCAGAACCACGGTTCACAGCTTAAGACGAAGGGGTAGTGGGCCAGTTAGATGAGGAAAAACCGCCCGATCCTTGCTGTTAGGCCACGGGGGAGGCGACCTGGAAAAAAGTCGCCTCTCCGTGGAGGAGGCGACCGAAGCGGTTTCCCCCTCAACCCCCCCCCACACACACACACACACACACACACACACACACACACCACCCCCCACACAAGACACACAAAGAACATTAAAAGCATACATTAAAACATACTAAAAAAAACAAAAAAGTAGAAAAAAAACGGACACGCTGCTGACTATTCATCATGATCATGGCTGATCATCCAACTCAGTATCCTGTACCTGCCTTCTCTCCATACCTGTACCTGCCTTCTCTCTGACCTGGTGTTCTATTCGTGATATGAGTGTGTTTTGTTGACAATGAGACAGTCGTGTTAAGCAGCCGAGAGAGGGATTGTTCGAGCCGGAGTAATGAACTAGCGACATCATAGTACCGCAGGATAGATGCAGAAGACATTGGAGATATTGCTTTTTAGAATATTGTGTTCAGTTTTGGGCACCGTGTTACAAGAACCATATTGTCAAGTTTGAATGGGTTCAGAGAGGATTTACGAGGATCTTGCCGGGACTTGAAGGTGTGAGCTATAGGGAGAGGTTAAGTCGGCTGGGACTATTCTTTGGAAGAGCAGGGGGATGAGGGGAGATCTTATAGATGTGTACAAAATCACGAGAGGAATAGACCGTTAGATACAGATAATCTCTTGCACAGAATAGGGGAATAGAGGACCAGAGGGCATGGGATTAAGCTGAAGGAAAAAAGATTTAATAGGAATCTAAGGGGTAACTTTTCCACACAGAGGGTGCTGGGTGTATGGAACGAGCTGCCGGAGGAGGTAGTTGAGGCTCGGACAATCCCAACGTTTAGGAATCAGTTGGACAGCCAGTTAGATAGGACAGGTTTGGAGGTAATTCCTTCCTCAGGTAAGTCCTTCCTCAAATGAGGGGACCAAAACTGCACATAAGACTCCAGGTGTGGTCTCATTGGGGCCATGTACAACTGCAGAAGGACCTCTCTGACTGTGATGCTCATCCCCTTTGATCATTTGTTTTCAAACATTACCCTTCCTTGTCTCCCTCTCCCCTGACTCTCAGTCTGAAGAAGGGTCTCGACCCGTAACGTCACCCATTCCTTCTCTCCAGAGATGCTGCCTGTCCAGCTGAGTTACTCCAGCACTCTGTGTCTATCTCCGCTGTAAACCGGCATCTGCAGTTCCATTCTGCACATATTGGGACGGCGTGATGCAGGTGTTCAAGTCGTTGGCGAGACCACACTTGGAGAAGTGTGTGCAAGTATGGAGGCCCAACTACAGATGGGATGACAGGAAGCATCGCCTGACTATTGTTTGTGCTTCCGGGCTTCAGTTACAATGGCAGGTTGGATAGGCAGGGACAATGTATGAATATCAATATCAATTCAAAGCTATTTTCTGTTTCCAGGGGAGACGTTGCAATGAGCCCGTTGAGGACCCCACCTATATGGTGAGATTATTATTTGGTTCATTCCATTTGATCATTCCCAGTTCCCCGTTAATTCATTAGTCAGGCTGGTCGCCCACTTGGCCATATTCTTCCTCTTCTGCCTCTGCCTCTTCCTCCTCCTCCTCCTCCTCCTCCTCCTCCTCCTCCTCCTCCTCCTCCTCCTCCTCCTCCTCCTCCTCCTCCTCCTCCTCCTCCTCCTCCTCCTCCTCCTCCTCCTCCTCCTCCTCCTCCTCCTCCTCCTCCTCCTCCTCCTCCTCCTCCTCCTCCTCCTCCTCCTCCTCCTCCTCCTCCTCCTCCTCCTCCTCCTCCTCCTCCTCCTCCTCCTCCTCCTCCTCCTCCTCCTCCTCCTCCTCCTCCTCCTCCTCCTCCTCCTCCTCCTCCTCCTCCTCCTCCTCCTCCTCTTCCTTCTTCCTTCTTCCGTCTTCCTTCTTCCTTCTTCCTTCTTCCTTCTTCCTTCTTCCTCCTTCTTCCTCCTTCTTCCTTCTTTCTTCTTTCTTCTTTCTTCTTCCTTCTTTCTTCTTCTTCTTCTTCTTCTTCTTCTTCTTCTTCTTCTTCTTCTTCTTCTTCTTCTTCTTCTTCTTCTCGAAGTAATAGTTAGATCTCAAGCCGGGTGTTGAGCAGCCAGGTTGTTGGCCCTGCGTCAATGTCTGCCAGGCTCTGACAGACCTCCATTTGGTGGGTGGTAGAGCGGGCTCCAGGAGATGACACGGTTGGTTCTATGTTGTTATGCTCCACATTCACAGGCTGGGCTCTGGCGGAGGCTCCATCTCCACACGCTGGCATTGAAACGCCCAACTCCAGTACCAAGTCTGTTGAGCTTCTCCCATGCTCCCCTGGGGAGGTCAGACCCTGGACAGCTTTTATCGGGTGAAGAGATGTAGCTGTGTAATGGAGATGAGGTTGCCTTCCACTCCTGTGACCACTTGGTGGCTATCCAGTGTGTGGTTTTGTCTCAGTTGGCTGGATGGATGCTAGGAGTTGTATTGCATGTGGAGCAAAGGGGTGACGGGACTTCAGTCGGGGTGGCCTCTGATCTCTGCTGGTAGCCTGATGGAGGAGGTGATCTGGGTCCATGGCACGACGAGATGACGAGATACATAGGTACACGGCCATCTGACGCCACGTGGGATCGTGGGCCCCACGTCCATCTTCCCCCGAGACCCATTCCTTGTGTCCGAATGTTGACTAGACGGAAGACGCCCTCTAGCGTAAATCAGTTGCCTTGCACCATAGTCTAGCCCTCTCCATATTTGTTTGTAACGATGTGTCCACTTCCTACAGGGACTGAAGCTGGAAGATCGATCGGTTTACAGTGAACTACAGAGGTAGGCGGGCCGACCCATCGATCAGCACGTTGTTACATCAAGGATCACAAGTTGACAATTTCACAAGTTATTGGAGTGGAATTATGCCATTCGGCCCATCGAGTCTAATTCGCCATTCAATCATGGCTGATTTCCGCCTCCCAGTCCCATTTTTCCGCCTTCTCCCCATAACTCTTGACACCCATCCTAATCAATAATTTGTCTATCTCTGCCTTAAAAATATCCACTTGGGTGAGAGGGGATCTTATAGAAACATATACATTTCTTATGGTATTGGACAGGCTAGATGCAGGAAAAAGGTTTCCCCATGTTGGGGGGAGTTCAGAACCGGGAGGAAGGGAGGAAAAGTAATCTGACCTTTCAGTCCTGGGCCTCCTCCATGGTCAGAGTCAATCCCATCGCAAATTGTAGGAGCAGCACCTCATATTTCGCTTGGGCAGTTTACACCCCAGCGGTATGACCATTGACTTCTCCAATTTCACGTAGTCCCTGCATTCTCCCTCCTTCCCCTCCCGTTCTCAGCTCTCCTACAGCCCACAGTCTCCGCCTCTTCATTTCTTCTTCCCGCCCTCCCCCCTCCCACCCCCACATCGGTCTGAAGAAGGGTCTCGACCCGAAACGTCACCTATTCATTCGCTCCATAGATGCTGCCTCATCCGCTGAGTTGCTCCATCATTTTTGTCTCCCTGATATTTGCCAATTGTCTTTGCTGTCCGCAGATGACGTCACTGGGACGCCAAGAGCAAAGATCATCTTATAGCGGAGCAAGATAGGCTACTCCTGCGAAATACAATGCGCTGACGTGTAGTACGATACAGGGGATCCTGGGCATTTTCCCCCGCCCATTTTAGTAACCGGAGCCCACCTGGCCCGACCCGACTCGCAATGTAATCAATGTTGCGGAGCAACAGTTTGTGTGTGTGTGATTATAGGGTTAGATTCATAATTCTGTCAGTTCATACTTCTTGTCAAGAATAACATTTGACTCTGGTAATTGTCTTTTTTAATGTTTTTTAAATCATTTCTTTTTAAATGGCTCACAAGCAGTGTTTGAGTTGCTTTTGTAGTAACCGGAACCGACCCGACTCGCAGGGTAATTGACATTGCGGGGGAAGTTTTTGTGCCTGCTATAGGGTTAGATTCATAATTCTGTTAGTTCATAATTCAGTAAATTATTGTTAAAGAATAAAATGTTTATAAACACACATACATGAATGTGATATAAATGTATATAATCATACAACACACACAATTATATTTCTTCTGATCCAATAATGAACTTTATTTCAGACTCGCCTGTCCCCTCACTACAGTGTCTCCCCCCTCATATGCCCCTCTCCCCGCTGCCACACACTCCCTCGCCCCGGGCCGCGCACTCCCTCTCTCCGCTGCCCCGGGACGCTCACACCCTCTCCCCGCTGCCCCGGGTCGCACACTCCCTTTCCCCGCTGCCCCGGGCCGCACACTCCCTCTCCCTCTCCCCGGGCCGCACACCCCCTCTCCCCGCTGCCCTGGGCCGCTCACTCTCTCTCCCCGCTGCCCCGGGCCGCACACTCCCTCTCCCTCTCCCCGGGCCGCACACCCCCTCTCCCCGCTGCCCTGGGCCGCTCACTCTCTCTCCCCGCTGCCCCGGGCCGCTCACTCCTTCTCCCCGCTGCGGAAACAAAGATCCGATCTTTGGCCGGAAGCAAGGTGGCAGAGCAAGATGGCGGGGGCTGGTTGCTAAAATGGGTTATATAATCACCCATGAATCTGCCCATGAGCGTACTACACGTTTGCGTGAGAGTAACCCATCTTGCTCCGGTATAAGATCTTTGGCCAAGAGGGTTGTTGGCTGGTGTTGATGGACGTCACAAAAGGGCGACCGATCCAGAGAGAGGGGTGTATCTTCACAAGACGCGCCTCACATTTGCTTGAGACTATTATTGTCCGTGGTTACCCAGCGCTGCCCCCCGAGTCTCCCGCCGGTCGTCAGTATTGATGACTAATGCCACCTCACACCAGTTCCCCTCTTTCGGCCCATCGAGTCTATCCCGCCATTCAATCATGGCTGATCTATCTCTCCCTCCTCACCCCATTCTCATACCTTCTCCCCATAACCCCCGGCACCTGATCTAATCAACAATCTATATATCTCTGCCTTAAAACTATCAATTGACTTGTGGCCTCCAGAGCCTCCTTTGGCAAAGAATTCCACAGATTCACCACCCTCTGACTAAAAAAAATTATCCTTGTCCCCTTACTAAAATAATGTCCTTTAATTCAATATACAATAGGCAATAGATGTAGTATTAGGCCATTAATAATAATAATACGTTATTGTAGTGGAATTATGCCATTCGGCCCTTCGAGCCAGCACCGCCCTTCAATGTGAACATGGCCAATCAGTATCCCGTTCCTGCCTTCTCCCCATACCCCCTGGCTCCGCTATCTTTAAGAGCCCTATCTAGCTCTCTCTTGAAATGATCCAGCCTCCACCGCCCGCTGAGGCAGATAATTCCACAGACTCGCAACTCTCTGGGTGAAAAAGAATGCTCACGATTCGAAACGTCACCTGTTCCTTTCCCCCAGAGATGCTGCCTGACCCGCTGAGTTGCTACTGCTGTGTTGGACAATATTGCATTATTTTTGTGGTTACACATATGTCCGTTCATTGTGATAATTTACTAAATGCGTGGCTTCATTTTCCTCTGCAAATATATTAAAATATTTTATTGCTTTTGATCTCTGTGTGTTCCCAACGTGTCAATTCGCACCCTCGCCGACCTACTTCATTATAGTTTAAGCGACGAATCTGTGGAATTCTCTGCCACAGAAGGTAGTTGAGGCCACAGTTCATTGGCTATATTTAAAAGGGAGTTAGATGTGACCCTTGTGGCTAAAGGGATCAGGGGGTATGGAGAGAAGGCAGGTACAGGATACTGAGTTGGATGATCAGCCATGATCATATTGAATGGCGGTGC
>NW_022630099.1:1437154-1452154 GCF_010909765.2 Amblyraja radiata
TGTTGTCCCTTCAATTTTCGCTTGGCTTTACCTTCATTTCATTTCACGTTTGGAATTCGAATGCTGAGTACATGTCTGTCGCACTTACCCCAACTTCCACAATTTTTTTCAGAGCACAAATTCAACATTTTGGCGGTTTTTAACAGATAGGAAAGTACGCGTTTCTTGCATTAATAACATATACTGGAAGTGACGGATGTCTTCCAGATGGATTGAGCGGCTCCGTGCGTCAAGTCCTATGACCTTGTGACCTTACGTGCAGCAACACATATACACACACAATCACGTACACATACATATAGATTCACACACACATACATATAGATTCACACACACATATATATTCACACACACACACACACACACACACACACACACACACACACACACACACACACACACACACACACACACACACACACACACACACACACACACACACACACATACATATATATCTCTGTACATTTATTGCCTGCCTGCCAGTCCATTGTGGCCTCTCTCTCTCTCTCTCTCTCTGTCTCTTTCGCGCGTCGTTGACGCTGCAGGCGCCATTGCCAGCAGCTTCAGCGATAGTCTGTGGCGCGGGGGGGGGGGAGCCTTACATAATCGGCTCTAAATTGTGCAAAATGAAACACAAATCAATACTTTTTGTGCTACAAATATAAACCTCCGTCTCACCAACACACCCATGTTATGTTCCGGACACAATTCCGCCTTTTATTATACACACACGCATTCACAATTGCAGATGTTGCTGAAACACAATTGCCGCTGTGGATGTAACAAACACATACCTGTTCTGTTGAATTATTCAACACCTCGTGCACTCCGTCTTCAGCGCCATCTTGCCTCCGACCGCAAATGACGTCATCGCCGCCATCTTACCGATCGCCGGAAATGACGTCATCGCCGCCATCTTACCGATCGCCGGAAATGACGTCATCGCCGTCACCTTACCAATCGTCGGAAATTACGTCATCGCCGCCATCTTGAAACCGCCAACATCACAAAATGAGCGCCAATTTTAAATTTAAACACAGTCTGATCGAAATAAAAAGCTTCTTTCGCGCATTACTCGCCTGAAAACGATGCAACAAATGCATTTCAATTTACATCACCATTTCAAACATAATAGACATCATGCTTTAGTCACCTGAAAACCGGTGCAACCATTTTAAAACCCAAGAGAAACAAATTTGCAAAACGCTTTATAACAATAACAAATGGTTTTTATTTTCAATTCACAGTTCAAACACAATATAGACAAATTTACAAATGCAAATGTTTTTTATTTTCAATTCACAGTTCAAACACAATATAGATAGACAAATATACAAATGCTTTATAACAATAACAAATTGTTTTTATTTTCAATTCACCGTTCAAACACAATATAGATAGACAAATTTGCAAAACGCTTTATAACAATAACAAATGGTTTTTATTTTCAATTCACAGTTCAAACACATATAGATAGACAAATATACAAATGGTTTTTATTTTCAATTCACAGTTCAAACACAATATTGATAGACAAATATACAAATACAGATGCTTTTTATTTTCAATTCACAGTTCAAACACAATATAGATAGACAAATATACAAACCCTTTCCAACAAAATGCGAAGAAACTTCAGAGCATGGTGAATAACATACATATCAATTGGCTGAAAAAGCACTCACCTCGGAGCAGAGCTGCAGCTCAGAGAGCCGTGACTCTTTCACTTCGTGGTCGGGAAGAAAGTGATTGAAGCAGGACGCTTCAAGGTTTTATAGCCCCTCCTCCCCTGCCGCCAGCGGGGGCAGCAGGGAGAATGGGGAATGATGTAAAAACATTAATATTTCGGTCATGTTTCATCGAGGGGAAAAATCGTCGGCACACACGCGGCAGAGTGGGGCTCTGAGGGAGGTGGCCAAAAATGACGGCCGTAGGTGGCGGCGTTCTCTCGGAAATCGCAGCACAGATCGGGAAAAGCGGTCAAGAACAGAGTTTTAGTAATATAAAGATTATACAAAGATTATATTATTCAAAAACAAGATTGAACACATTTTATCCAAATATATCCGCCACTTGTGATAAATGTCTTGCCCAAAATGCAACTATAACACACTCCTTAGATTCCTGCATAAAACTTTATAGATTTTGGAATGATATTTTTGAAATATTTACAAATTTATTCAAGACAAGAATGGAACCTAATACTGAAATGATTATATTTGGCGTAATGGAAGATGGGAATAAATAGAACACATCTCAAAATATATTCTTTAACTATCGTTTATTAATAGCAAAAAAATTAATACTTAAATTTTGGAAGGGTACATCAATACCAACGCTTAAAATGTGGATTGCAAGTGTGTTGGACACCGCTCATCTTGAGTAAATGCGATTCCTCCTAATGGATAAATCAGACCAATTCATAACGAGTTGGTCTCCATTCGTCGTCTTTTTGGATTCTTACGGTGCAACACAATTGTAAAAGAACTGCTTCAGGACTGGACGAGGGTTGGTCAAGATTAAATATAATAATAACATTTTTTTTGTTAGGGACAATGCATATCAATGAACATTTTACATGTAAATATGCGAGATTGTAGCTAGTAGCTAATTTCCATCTCTAGTCCCTTCATTCATTCCTCAGTCACACTTGGTGGTGGTGAGCACCGTGGCTGCTAATCAGCTAATCAGCGGAAGCTAATCAGCTTATCAGCGCCCACGGCCCCTCCACCACCACCAATCACTCACACACATTTAATCACTTACACACATTCACACATTATAAACAATGATCTCCTTACTTTTTTTAATTTAATTTTTTAAAATATGTTTTATTCTCTTTTTTCTATTTTCTTTTTCTCAACTTTCTTCACTCATTCTTCATTTTTCTTTATCTTCACACACTATATATCTCATATCTTTCTATCCTTTACTATCTAATTTATTTTTGTTATTCTAATCTTTCTTTAATATAAAAACAATGTAATACAAAATATTTTTAAAAAAATAGTTTTTTCTAAATACAAAATTATTCAATACAAAACCCCTCACACAGTAGATCGAAAATGTGTACGCAATGTGGGCTAAGCATGACATTCACCTCCAGCAAAAATATAGGAAGTATTTGCCGGGGGACCAGGAAGCTGTCTCGGCCCCGTCGGAGTCTAGGGGTAGCACCCCGGAGGGTGTTCAGTGGGCAACGCCCTGAAGCTCCTACATTTTCATTAAATTGAAAGTGATTCTCATGCTTTCTGCTGGTAGTTTATATAACAGAAGCTCTGAATGTTTCAAACACAGAAGCAGTAAATGAACCCACCAAATGATATGTATTTCATGAAATAGAAGGCAGTGGTCGTGTCTCCTTCAGCAGCACCGCGGTCTCCCTTCCCGACCTCAGATAACCACTTCTCCTCAGCTCACCAACGCTCACTTCCCTTCACGTACACACCTACTCATCGACTAATCCCCTCGCCTCACTAAACCCCTCGCCTCGACGATACCTGACCACCAAACCTCTCCTCATACCGAAACGTCGACTCGACTAAACCTCGCCCCTCAAATAAACATCACACATCAGTAAACTTCACCTCACATCTAAACCCCACCTCACCTCGCACGTAAACCCCACCGCACCCCACCTCATACCTAAACCCCACCCCACCTCATACTTAAACCTCACCTCATCTCACCTCATCCGTAAACCCCACCTCACCTCACCTCACCCCTAAACCCCACCTCACACCTAAACCCCACCTCACCCCTAAACCCACCCTGCCCCACTTCACACCGAAACCCCACCCCATCTCACACCTAAACCCCACCTCACAGCTAAACCCCACCTCACAGCTAAACCCCAGCTCACACCTAAACCCCACCCCACCTCACAGCTAAACCCCACCTCGCAGCTAAACCCCAGCTCACACCTAAACCCCATCACACCTCACACCTAAACCCCATCACACTTCACACCTAAACCCCATCACATTTCACACCTAAACCCCACCTCACAGCTAAACCCCACCTCACAGCTAAACCCCAGCTCACACCTAAACCCCACCCCACCTCACACCTATACCCCACCTCACAGCTAAACCCCACCTCACTGCTAAACCCCACCTCACACCTAAACCCCACCCCACAGCTAATCCCCACCTCACAGCTAAACCCCATCACACTTCACACCTAAACCCCAGCTCAAACTTCACGCGTAAACCCCACCTCACAGCTAAACCCCATCTCACACCTAAACCCCATCACACCTCACACCTAAACCTCAACTAAACCTCACAACTAATCTGCGCCTCGATTAATCGCCGCCTCTCTATCGCTCCCGCCACCTCTACCCCGCAACCCTCCGCTGTTGAAGGAGCGGCTCCAACCAGGGGGGCGGGGAAGATAGCGCAGGCACATTGCCCGAGAGAGCCGGTGGGTGGGGAACGGGGCGCCCGCGCGCTGATGTTGACGTTGACGTCGAGTCCAAACCCCGCTCCCCCGCCCTCGGCGGCCGCAGACCCTCCCCGCGGGAGCGGGAGCGGGGAAGAGGCGGCGATTAGTCGAGATGGGGATTATGTGTGAGTTGGGAGGGTTATTCGAGGCAAGGTTTGGTGAGTTGAGGTTTACGTGTGAGGTGAAGTTTAGTCAAGGCGAGGGATTTTGTCGAGATGGAAAATCTGATTTATTTCTAGGAAAACAAAAAAATCGGAATTCAGATTAAATCGGAAGAATATCTGGGCGATGTAGCTTCTGGGGCCCTTCCGGATTTAGGGGCTATAAGTCTCATAGTAGATCCGCCCCAGCTAACAAGCCAGCATCACAAGATATGAGCGCTGGAATAGGGACTCTGTAAAATATGTATCTCCTAAAGCGTTTAGGGCTTTATAGACAAGGAGGAATTTACAGTCTATCCTGGATTTCACAGGGAGCCAATGAAGGGAGTACAAGACGTTCGCGAGGCGGCATTTGAATTACTGTATTCAGTTGTGGTCACCCTGCTCTGTCATGCTTGCCACTAAGCTGCAACGAGTGCAGATCACCGGACTTGAAGGTGTGAGCTACAGGCAGAGGTAGGGAAGTCTTGTAATTTTGTTCCATGAAGCGCAAGTGCCTGAGCGGTGATCTTACAGAGGTGTACACAATTACAAGAGGATAAGGTGAATGCCAATTCGTTAATCGCAGGGGGAACAACAACCCGAGGATGTAGGTTTTAGATGAACGAGGAACCGGATGGCGACCTTTCAACAGTGTTTCTCTAGAAAGAGTTGCGAGAGGATAGAGTTGAGGCAGGCACTAAAAGAACATTTAAAGTACAGCTTGATGTGAACAAGGATACAATGGTTTGGGGCAATGTGGGACAAATGTGAGCAGGGGGGACCAGTGTAGGTAGAGTATGTTGTTCGGCATGGGGAAGTTGGGCAGAATGGCCTGTTTCCATGTTGTGTGACTCTACGATTATATGGCGATGACACGCATGGGTTGTCAGTCCTTCCGTTTAACAAAATTCACCTGCTCTCTTCTGACAAGAAGAAATTCACCGTGTCCACTTCACTGAATTCCGATCTGTCCTTGTAACAAACACGGACTGTCGACCTGAAAGAGTATTCCTGTTCCTCCCTCCAGGGAAGCTGTCCGATTTGCTCAACACTAAACATTCTCACCTGGGGATTTCTCAGATTATCGTGTGCTGTAATATTTTGTGCCAAATCCTAAATTCCATGACGTTGTGTTACCTCCCCTTTATGTTGCCAGTTGTATAACCCTGCATTCACAAACCTCCCATTCACCATCTAACTGTGCTTGAACCGTTAATTGGGATCCGCTGCCCCTCATTAGTCACACCAGCGTCCACGATCTCTGCACAAGGGACACACGATGTCGCTATGCTTATACAGCAGCGTCAAAAGGGCCAAACATTCCGAGACTCACCGAGCAGATGTGTAAAGTATATTATTCTCCGACGGAATGGCCAACCGGTGCTGAGTAAAGTCATAATTTGAAGAGATGTCACAACAGTGGACAAATTGCAGCGAATTAGGCAGTAGGAGATAGGAGATGGTGGGGACAGGGGACGAGAGGGGGGAGGGGTGTAGGGTTGGCTCAGCTCAATGCATTCGATACCTTGTCGCCAGTCACGGAAGCAGTTTGTTCGACGGTATCGAAGGAGACAAACTTAAAACGACTATTCCACAAATCACAGCTTCTCCACATAGACCAATGTCAACGTCGACTAACGTTGAGGAATGCGGAATCATTGCTGCCCACATCTGAGAGAGAGACGATCACCACGGCCTCCTTCCCAGAGAGAAGGGTGACGTCAGCTGTGATGAGGTTCTGTCACCCGTATCCATACAAATCATCATTATTAACATTCATATATATGCTAATTATTCTCATATATTCAGATGCTCCAGGGGACACGAACATTTTAATGTTCCCTTTGAGAACCCGGTCCCCACCAACATTCCACCCACCCATCGGACACCCAGCGACAAGGAGACAGTTATTGGAAGTGATTAGAATTGTTTATTTCTGGTCACTATGAACAATTTGTTTCACGTGTGATTCACGCACAAGGTGGTGTGAGTGCGCGCTGTTATCCCGTGACTTACAATATCTAGTATTACTGCACCCGGACAATATTTAGATTATATTGTGTAGAAAGGAACTGCAGACGCTACTTTATTTCATGTGAACGCTTGATTGTATACGGCAGCAACTGACTTATATAATGCGCACACCCGGATAACTCCTGAAAACATCGGTTTAAGATGTATACATCTGTTCAATGTTCTACTATATTTATAACTAGACTGGGAATACTAATGTTTGAATGATATGATTAATTTCACAATGAACTTCATGGGATATTTAACCATGGACTTCAGCTCCTCCCGGAACATTCTCTGGGTCAAGACATAAATGAGCGTATTGGTACTCAGAAGCTGGAGCATAAACGAAATTGTCCGAAGATCACTTTCCGCGAAATACTCAGCGCCTAAAACGTGCTCAGCCACAACCTATATGGTCAGTGTGCTCCACAACATAAATGAGCGTATTGGTACTCAGAAGCTGGAGCATAAACGAAATTGTCCGAAGATCACTTTCCGCGAAATACTCAGCGCCTAAAACGCGCTCAGCCACAACATATACAGTCAGTATACTCCACAACGCGATGAAACTGCCAGATATGCTGAAGAGTAAAACGATGGATTTCCTGCGGCAGTCCATCTCCGGATCCTTGCCATTCTCTCCACTGTTGCGGCCCCGGAGCTATCTGCGGACTCTACCAGAAACTATAATGTATTTGGCGGTCATTGAATTGGCCAACAAAAGCAAAACGAACGGGAGACAAACTGTTACAGTAATGTACATCAACTCAAACGAAGTCCATGAAGGTGAGGTTATGAATGACTGTGTCCAGGCACACCCTCTGGGTTTATTATCGGCAATATATACTGATTCGAATGTAAAATACCACGGTACGTTTATTACACAGCTCAGAGCAATCACGGTTCCGATAACAACACACGCCGTCCGCTCGGTGCAATATTTTGTTTTCAGATTCTGGTAACAAATGGCCACAAACCGATCAATCGTGAACCCCACAGTGAACCAGACAGAGATTGTTATGGCTGCGTTGGCCAGGGTCCAGTTGACGGAGCACACGGGGGTGATGATGAAGAACGACAGCGGGAAATACATTCCAACAATGGACCATATTATGACATTAATGATGAGGACCATGAGGTCGGCCGCTGCCATTCCCACCAGGTAGCGAGTGATGCATTTGGAGAGACCGCACTTTCCCCGGGACAGGATCACAATCGTCACCAAGTTAACTGCGAAAGAAGGAACGAAGGACGTTACAGTGTGTGGCGATCACAAAGAATACCCTGAACTGAAAGGATTTCCGAGTGACTTTTACTACTGAGTTTCAAGAATAAATGAAATTACAAGTCATATCATCAGTTAGATAATGAAAAGATACGTGGCACACACAGCTCGCGGGATCCGTGTTGGATCCGCTTCTCTGACTCGGGCTGTCCGCCGGTTCCTTATCCAATCGAGAGATCATTATGTATGTTAGCTGGGTGCTCTAATTGACTTCGCAATGCAGATGACAAGTGTGCCGGTGGCAGTGTATGGATCAGTGAGGGGGAGTAACCTGCAGGGTTAAAGTAAATCAGAAGGTCGCCGAGAGGATGACGTTGTTCTTCTTTGGGAATGGCAAAACTAGATAGGCCGTATGTCCTTCTTACCGGAAGAGAAATTACGTGATTGGAGCACAATGTATGGAGAGAGGTAGAGTCATTCCTCGTGTAAACAGGCTCTTCGGCCCATCGTGCCCATTCCCCATCTACTCTCGTACCAACAGCGCATGTTTGTCTCTTATCCTTCTAAACTCATTCTATCCCTGCACCTATCCAACATTGGGTCAATAAACACAACAGCCAACCACAGTTTCTGAAGACCAGAGTCTGTAACTGGGGCAGTAACAATTCAATTTGAAATTGTTCCACAGCTTCCAGTCCTTCAAAGGTTGGACTAATTGCAAAGCAATAGTCACAAGGTTCTTTAACCAACATTTTCCTGCTATTCCCAATTGCATATTCACTCTGCCCAGTAGCCACCGCACATTTATCCTGCCCAGTGTTGAACTTCCTTCACACGACACAATCCAACTGCACCTTCACCCACCCCAGTCCTCCCTACATATTCACACTGCTGTGTCCACCGCACACTCAACCTGCCCAGTGTCCAACCGCCCTGTATCAGTGCCCAGTCCCCACCTGGCTTCATCTTGCTCAGTCGCCACTGTATATTGACACTGCCGAGTACCAACCGCACCGTCACACTTCCCCCTGTCCTATCCCCACTGCATCTACACCCTGCTCATTACCTATCGCAGCTTCCTCCTGCACATACCCCTCCTGCCTTCATATTCACCATACTCCACAGCTCCATCGCCGTTCCCATCCTCCACTGCACATTCACCCGGCCAAGTTCCTACCAGGCCTTCACAATTTGGTTGGTCTATATGTTTGTAGATTACACGAACACGGCCGACATACACAGCGGAATAGAGATCAGCTACAGCAATGGACGGAGAAATGACATTTGGTGTAACATTGAGCTGTGCGAGGTCTCAGGGGAAGACGGACATGGAGAAGGGGGGGGGGGGGACATACAATGAAATACATTACCATTATCAGCAGTGATTAACGGAGGTGCCTTGGGGTCCAAGTCCAGAACTCTCTGAAAGTAGCAACACATGTAGATAGCGTGGTACATGAGGCACGCGGCATATTTGTCGACATTGGTCAGCACATTCAGTATAAGAGTCAGGGCATCGTGGAGCAGCGCTGTAGGACTTTGGACAGGATTTGGGGTATTACGTGAGTTCTGGTCGACCCATTACAGGAAGGATGTGAAGGCTTTAGAGAGGGTAAAACACGTTACACGAATTATGTCTATATTATGGGACATTGGCTACAGGGAGCGGTTGTAGAGAATTGGATTGGTGTTTTTCTGGAACGCTGTAGGTTGCGGAACGACCTGACAGAAGAATAGAAAACAGTGTGAGATATATTGTTTGTGCTCACAATCACTACTCAGAGACTAAATCGTGGAAACAAGAAATGCTTTATTTGCGAGTCTGCAGAATCGGGTGCCTCTCCAAGTTGAGACACACCGAGCAAAGGAAAAACGTCTATTTTTATACAATTCAGTATACAGTCTTTATTGATCGGACGCCTCCCCTTCTGACCCCTTCCAATCAGGGTACCGAGGTTCACAATCTTCCAACCCTCCCCTCCGTGCGTCATCAATCATTCCCTCTCCTCCCACATCATACATCGCATGTACATTTAAATTAGGTTAGTTGTCATGAGGGGCGTACAGTTAATATTCATTTAACTCATTAAGCATGCGCAGTATCTGTGCCCTAACCTAATTAATTGCCTTTGACCTAAAGAATAGCTTCTGTGTTGTCAGCTACATTCCTTACCTCATCTTGTTATTCTATAATGTTATCAACAGCTCTGAAGGTCTGACTGTTTGTTCGAATCACAAGGTTGGTGTTTCCAGTTACTCGGCCCATCACAAGGTCGGTGACTACAACCTTTCGGCCCCTCACAATGGTGGCGGTTTAATCATCTCATCCCTCACAACAGGAACCTTTTTTCCAGGATAGAAAAATCAAATACTAGAGGGAATAGCTTTAAGAAGGGCAAAGCTTAAGAGAGATGTTAGGGGAATGTGTTATACACAAAGGCTGACTGCCTGGAACGCGCTGCCAGGGTGGGGATCTGTGATGTTTTTCGGGCCAGAGAGGATAGTGGTGTTTCAGAGACTTTTGAATACACCAATAGATTTGCAGAGAATGGAGGGATATGGGTTATGCGCAGACAGATAGGAATTGGCCTTGGGATCATGTTCGACACTGACATTCATTGTGTACCAAATGGCCTGTGTTGTGATGTACTGTTCAATGTGCTAAGTTTTGTTTTTAGTTATTTCCTGTCACCACCCGACTACTACCACTGGAACAACTTTATTTAATCAACTTCATCCCAATTGGATCCAGTGCGCGCCTATTACTATTGCCCTTCCACTCTTTTTTCTCCCCTTCCTTTGCCGTAGAGGCACCCATGGTGCCATGGACTTGGCTGCTGCTGCCTTCCCCTGATGAAACATCTCCCCCAACAGTTTACAACATGGTATATCTGTTTAGGAGGGATATGACCACAGGGGACTCCTGCACTACCTGCCTACTGCTGCGCTGGCTAATGGCCACCTGTTCCCTTTCTGTCCGATTTTACCTGCGATATGACCAAGGGATTGGAGGGATAAGGGCGATGCGCAGGCAGATAGGAGTTGGTCTTGGCATCATGTTCGACACAGACATTGTGGACCGAATGGCCTGTTTTGTGCTGTACTGTTCTATGATCTATGTTTTGTTTTAAATCGTTTCCTGTCACCACCTGACTTCTACCATTGGAACAACTTTGTATCTAATTCTTCCCAACTGGATCCTGTGTGCGCGAACCTTCCAGGCCAGTCTACCATGCGGACCCTTTGAAAGCAATGGGTAAACTACAAAAGCACATATAGACAACGTTTCTCGGGAACAAAGTCATGTTGTCTATTTATAATCAGTATTTATCTTTCCAAGTACCGATGAGGCGTATAGCACTAATTTCCCTCAGGCAACTTTACCACCACCGATATCAGAATGACCCGCCTGCAGTTCATTGCATGCATTCTACATAAAAGACAGGCATCACTTCAATGTCAATATCAACTTGTTCCCTTGCTGCCCACGTGTATGTGCCACAGATGCGCAGCAAACTATATGCAGAGTGAAGCTTCAGTGGTGTGGGGACTGAGCCGGGGGAAGGCGCGGAGGGGGGGGGGGGGGCGGGGGACTTGGCGGGATGAAGACCTAGGGGATGATGCAGATCACACTGTTGAGTGGAGAGTGTACAGCGGAGGGACAAACAACACGTCAGGATAGATACCAGTTGGGAGTGAGCAACTTCGGGTGGCTTATCGTGCGGATTTTCATTGTAATGTTTTATGTCATGCTGATCAGTATATTGGCGAGGTGACTATCCGAGTGCGGCAGCGGAAGGTCAGACGAGCAGTTGAGCTGCGGTTTTGTTTGGTGATCTGACCTGGAAGCATGTGCTGCAGTCAGAAGTGTTCCGTCAAAATGCAGCAGCTGTCCCGAAATCTCAATCACTTTGACTACACCATGTACAACGTATTCAGTGTATGTCCACGACGCTGTCCACACCCTGACCCACGGTCTCCACTCTGTCTCCACCGTTATCGCACACTGCATCTCCCTAATCCCACTTTCCGTCAATACTCTTTGTAGCGCTTCCATCCGCAACATTCTGCAGTTCGTTATTCATAAGCAGAGCTTCAGACCAAGTTATAAAACTTTATCAACATACAAAACAATTAAATTTTGAATTTGGTGACAAACCACAAAAACTATTAGCGCGTCAACTTCGCAAATTGGACGGGGAAAAAACAATATAGAAAATTAGAACAGATAAGGGAGAAACATTAACACTGCCTAAAGATATTAATGATAGATTTCTACAATACTACCAAAAATTGTATTCATCTAAAATAACAGAACAATCAACGGGAATGGAAACATTTTTACAGAATTGTAAGTTTGCGGGTCTAGATCAGAAAGAGAGAGAATTGCTAGGGGCTGAAATTACGATAAAAGACATTGAAGAATCAATAAAGTCCTTAAAAAACGGAAAGTCGGCAGGACCCGGTGGTCTAAATTCGGAATTTTATTAAAAAAATTATGATTTGCTTTCCCCACGCCTACAGACAATGTACAAATACGCTTATACTCAACAGAAACTCCCAGAAACTCTAAATGAATCTACAATCATACTTATACCAAAAACGGACAAGGATCTTGAAGACCCAGGTTCATACAGAGCTATAGCCCTCTTAAATACTGATCAGAAAATATTAACTAAGATTCTATCTAATAGATTGAGCTTAGTGATCAGCAAATTAATACATCCCGACCAAACAAATAAAAAAAGATTTAAAATTGAATAATATACCACTCTGCCTTCCCATTGTAAATAATCCTTTATTCAAATCATCCTTTATGGACAAAGGTTTCACACAATGGAAAAATTATGGAATCAAAAATATAGGACATCTTTATGGGAAAGGTACTTTTATTTCATTTCAAGAGTTACAACAGAATTATGGACTGCACTCAAATAATTTCTTCAGATATCTACAAATTAGAGATTATGTTAAATCTAATACACAAGTCTACAGGAATAGGGAATCAGAAATTCTTGATGAATGTCTGAACAAGCATCCTAATACTGAAAAACTAATAGCTTATATTTATAACAACCTACTAAATAACGAGGTACCACCGACCGAACCATATAGATACAAATGGGAAAATGAAATAGGTCATCCTATCACGAAAGATATGTGGGACGAAAGTTTACAACAAATACATCAATGTTCATTAAATGCCAGACATACTTTAATACAATTCAAGGTCTTACATAGACTACATTTCTCTAAAATAAAACTAAATAGAATCTTCCCACAAATCTCTCCTATTTGTGATAAATGTCTACATGTAGAGGCTAATTTAACACATACGTTTGCAAACTGTATAAAACTTAAACATTTCTGGACTGATATTTTTAAAATAACTTCAGAAGTTATTAATACAAAACTGGACCCAGACACAAAAGTAATAATACTTGGAATATCAGAACAAAGCTTAACACTCACAACAAACCAAATAAATTTCCTCAATTACAGTATAATAACCGGAAAAAAATTAATATTAAAATTTTGGAAAGGACCTACAACCCCCACAACTAAAATGTGGATTACGGAAATGTCGGAGACCCTATACTTAGAAATAATTAGACTTGTCTTAATGGACAAACAAGATATTTTCCATAAAATTTGGGCTCCATTCATTAACTATCTGAAGGGATAGATTGGTACAACACGAGGACCCGGCTGAAACTTGAACTCAGGAATAGATGAAAAGCTATACTTTATAACCTACGAACCTATCAGAATTGATGTATTACAGGTAACCCATTCCACCTCCCTTGTTTTTCTGTTGTGTTTTTTTTTTTTTTTTGGCTTTCTTTTTTATTTGTAACTTTCTACCCTCTCTTTTTCCCTCTTTCTATAAAAAATAAAGACACTAGAAGCAGAAGTAATTGATAATGGAAAATTTTAATAATGTATGACTGATCTATATGAAAAGTTTTTTTTACTATAATATGTAACTACATTTTATAATATGTCTACTTCTAATAAATAAATAAAAAAATAAAAATAAAAAAAATACTTCCCTCTTATCCTTAAACTGTGACCCCTAGTTCTGGACTTCCTCAACATTGGGAACAATCTTCCTGCATCTAGCCTGTCAAACCCCTTAAGCATTTTGTAAGTTTCTATAAGATCCCCCCTCAATCTTCTGAATCTAGTATTAACAAATCTGAAATTGAAAGATCCCTTCAATCAGATCTTACTTCTGTTCAGAAATGGCTATTATTTAACAAATTAATTTTAAATAAAAATAAATCATGCAGTATGTTATTTGGTACCAGACAAGACCTTGGTAATTCTGTACATCTGACTATATCATGTATTGAAGGATCACCATTAGAACAAGTATTGAACTTCAAATATCTTGGTGTTTGGCTCGACCCAACGCTTTCATTTACGAAGCACAGTGAGACGATTACTAAAAAACTCAGCTGTAATCTAGCTATTCTTTACCGCCATATAAACGGTTTCACCTTTCAGATGAGAAAAATAATTGTCTCTCAACTAATACTACCAACACTGGATTATGCTGATATTGTCTATCAGAATACATTTGATATACATCTTCAACCTCTCAATGTAGTTTATAATAGTCTTTGCAGATTTATTTTAAGGTGTCCATATATAACTCACCACTGTTCTATGTACGAAACTCTAAACTGGTTATCCCCCCACGCTCGAAGATGCTACCACTGGTTCAAGTTCATCTTTAAATGCATCCATCTCAATTACCCTTCTTATTTAAAACAAGACATATTACCATACACACCCTCATACGCACTAAGACATATTCAGCAACCCTTCTTTTTCATCCCAAGAACTAACAAAGAAATTGGGAGACGTGCATTTAAATTCAAAGCTCCTTCTGACTGGAACACTCTGCCTAGTACCATAAGAACTATTAGCTCATTTCGTCGATTTAAAAATACAATTTTACCCTTCCTTATAAAACCATGTACCTGTTTCTAGTATTAGAGTCTTCAAGCTCCTTTATCTAGCTTGCTCTGTGTGTGATCATTTGTGCTGTAACATATAACTGTTATTATTATTGGATATGTAAAGTCAATTAACAATTGTTATAAACTGTAACAAGTGGGGATGGAGGGGGTATGGGATTGGTGTGTGGGTAGGTGGGTC
>NW_022630099.1:1459654-1492940 GCF_010909765.2 Amblyraja radiata
CCCAGTGAGACCACATATGGAGCATTGTGCACAGTTTTGGTCTCCCAATTTGAGGAAGGACATTCTTGCTATTGTTTCAATAAGATCCCCTCTGATTTTATTTCATTCTTCACATGTTTAAATTATAATGTTTTATTTTTAATTGTCTACTGTATATCGTGTTGTTACTTGCGAGCGGAGCATCAACGCAAATTCCTTGTATATGTACATACTTGGCTAATAAAAGTTATTAAATTAAATTCAATTCAATTTGGGAAAAGGGGTAGTACAACGGGATCGGGGGGGGGGAGTCCTTGTTCATCAGTCTATGAAATTAAGCATGCAGGTACAGCAGGCAGTGAAGAAAGCCAATAGCATGTTGGGCTTTATAATAAGAGGAGTCGCGCATAGGAGCAAAGAGGTCCTTCTGCAGTTGTACAGAGCCATATTCAGACCACACCTGTAGTATTGTATGCATGTTTTGGTCCCCTAATTTGAGGAAGGACATTCTTGCTATTGAGGGAGCCCATCGTAGGTTTACAAGGTTAATTCCCGGGATGGCGGGACTGTCATATGCTGAGAGAAAGGAGCGGCTGGGCTTGTACACTCTGGAGTTTAGAAGGATGAGAGAGGATCATATTCAAACACATAAGATTGTTAAGGATACGCTGGAGGCCGGAAACATGTTCCCGATATTGAGGGAGTCCAGAACCAGGAGCCACAGTTTAAGAATAAGGGGTCGGCCATTTAGAACGGAGACGAGGAAACACTTTTTCTCACAGAGGGTGGTGAGTCTGTGCAATTCTCTGCCTCAGAAGGCAGTGGAGGCCGGTTCTCTGGATACTTTCTGGAGGGAGTTAGATAGAGCTCTTAAAGTCACCCTGCATTCTCACAGCATCCTCCTCACAGTTCCCACTGCCACCCAGCTTTGTGTCATCTGCAAATTTGCTAATGTTACTTTGAATCCCTTCATCCAAATCATTGATGTATATTGTAAATAGCTGCGATCTCATGAGAGGGGATCTAATGGAAACCATATACAATTCTCAATGGATTGGACGGGCTAGATGCAGGAAGAAAATGTTCCCATGTTGGTGGAATCCTGTACCAGGGGCCACCGTTTAGAATAAGGACTGAAATGTGGAAAAAATGTGTCCACTAAGGACATTCTTGCTATTGAGGGAGTGCAACGTAGGTTCACCAGATTAATTGTCGTTGTGCAATGTACAAGAACAGAGACAACAAAATGCAGATAGCGTCTCACGCAGAAGTGCGAACACAGAAATAATGTTACAGTAAATGTGTCTATGTTTATCCAGAAGCAGAAGTGCAATTTCTGGGGAGGGAGATCATTCACTTGGGGGAAGGAGAATCCGGGGAGGAGGGGGGCGGTGGGGGTGGGGGGGGGGGGGGGGTGGGGGGGGGGGGGGGGGGACTGGCAATCACCAAGGCGTAGAGTTAAGTAGGAAAGACATTCTTGCCATAGAGGGAGTACAGAGAAGGTTCACCAGTGAGGTTATCCACTTTGGTGGCAAAAACAGGAAAGTAGACTTTAAACCGAATGGTGGCCCATTAGGAAAAAGGGGAGATGCAACGAGACCTGGGTGTCATGGTACGCCAGCCATTGAATGTAGGCATGCAGTTGCAGCAAGCAGTGAAGAAAGCGAATGGTATGTTAGCATTCATAGCAAAATGATTTGAGTATGGAGAGAAGGCAGGTACAGGATACTGAGTTGGATGATCAGCCATGATCATATTGAATGGCGGTGCAGGCTCGAAGGGCCAAATGACCTCTACTCCTGCACCTAGTTTCTATGTTTCTATGTTTCTAAGTATAGGAGCAGGGAGGTTCTACTGCAGTTGTGCAGGGTCTTGGTGAGAACACACCTGGAGTATTGTGTACAATTTGGGTCTCCTAATCTGCGGAAATACATTCTTGCCATAGAGGGAGTACAGAGAAGGTTCACCAGACTGATTCCTGGGATGTCAGGACTTTCATACGAGGAAAGACTGGATAGACTGGCTAGATGCAGGAAGATTATTCCCGATGTTGGGGAAGTCCAGAACAAGGGGTCACACAGTTTAAGGATAAAGGGGAAATCTTTTAGGACCGAGATGAGAATTTTTTTTTCACACAGATAGTGGTGAATCTGTGGAATTCTCTGCCACATAATGTAGTTGAGGCCACACAGTTCATTGGCTATATTTAAGAGGGAGTTAGATGTGGCCCTTGTGGCTAAAGGGATCAGGGGGGTATGGAGAGAAGGCAGGTGCAGGATACTGAGTTGGAAGATCAGCCATGATCAGCCCCACCCAAGGTTTCCGTACGGTTCCCGAAGGTTGCAGGTGATGTTCTGTGATGGTGGCCAACTTCAGAGTGATTTTATGAAGGAGGGGGGGGGGGGGGATGTGAGATCGACGCAGGAAGGTAATTCTTGCTATTGAGGGAGCGCAGCGTAGGTTCACCAGGTTAATTCCCGGGATGGCGGGACTGTCATATGCTGTGAGAATGGAGCGGCTGGGCTTGTACACTCTGGAGTTTAGAAGGATGAGAGGAGATCTCATTGAAACATATAGACTTATCTTTAGGCCAACGTTAAACATATAGACATAAAGACACTAGACTTCAGTGCCAGAATATAAACGGTAAAAATGAATATCCGACCTAAACTACTATATTTATTCCAATCTCTCCCAATTAATGTCCCCCGAGACAAATTCATAGCCTGGGATAAAATGATCTCTAGATTCATTTGGAATACTTCCGGTGGCGCTATGGAGGCTTGAGTCCAGCGCCAACTAGCTCCGTGCCGAAGAAATTTAAAACGGGAGAAAATCGGGTCTTACCTGCTGCGATCGCGATCTGAACGGCTGCCTGCGTGACGTCATCAGGCGCGCGACTTTAAGATGTGTCGTCGGTACAACATACCCCCCCCCGTGGGACACAAAAAAAAGTCGGTAAAGGGAGACAGCAGAAGGAAGAGGAAGGCCTTACAGAGGCCTCGACCTCAGTTACAACAACGGCCCAGGAAGACCCTTCGAAGAAAACGAAACCGAAAAAGTCTGAAATGGAGGAGCTTAAAATTTTTCTCTCTGCCGAAATGAAAACCTTTGGAGAGAAGTTTGGAGAGAAGTTTAAAGAGGAACTTGACTCTTTTAAGGTAGATTTTAAAGCAGAAATGCTTTCTACCGTTAAACAAATGCTGGAAATCTGGAAGAAGACGAGGGAGGAAGAGATCAAGGATCAGATGGAAGTGCTGGAAACCAGGCTTGTTTCGGTGGAAACGAAGGTGGACCCCATTTATCACATACTTGATCAGCATAGAACAGCGATAACCGAACTTGAGAATTCGGTGACGACAAGTGCGGAAACTGTAAGTCGACTCCTTATTGAAAACCAACGCCTCTCCGATATGGTGATCAAATTAAATGATAAGTGTATTGATTTGGAGGGGCGTCAAAGACGTAAGAATCTAAGAATTGTAGGTGTGAAAGAAGGAAGTGAGAAGGAAATGGGTACGCGGGATTTTGTGGCAGACCTATTACAAAAAGCCTTAAAATTGGATCACAAACCTTCACTCGGTCGAGCTCATAGAGCGCAGGGACGTCGTATACAAGATGATGGCCGTCCAAGACAAATTATCGTAAAGGTACAATTGGATCATGAATTTGATGATTTAATGAAGAAAATTGTTCGAGGTGGACAGCTCCTTTTTGAAGGTGCGAGATTCAGTATTTATCGAGATTATCCGGCAGAAGTCTTCAAGAAAAGAGCGCTGTTCACTGAGACAAAGAGAATACTGAAGGATGTACCTGATCTGAAATACAGTTTGTTTTACCCCGCAAGACTAAGAGTCCTCTACAAGTCCAAGGAGCACTTTTTTACAGACCATGAAAAAGCACTGGAATATGCCAAAAAAGTCAATAACATGACCATAGACTGAAGAATTCACATTACTCCTTAGGAGTCAAGCCAGATCTAAAAGGACCTTTAAAGTTCTTTTAAGAGCTTTAAGGACATTCGGAAACCGAAATGGACGGAGGACATTGGATAAAACCGTGATCTTTGTATTTTTGTTTATTAATCAATATTATTATCTGTATATTCATGCCTAACTATATATGTAACAACTAATACTTATTAAATATCTATATTACTACTAAAATTATTAACATTAACATTTCTCATAAAAATTTAATACTGTATATGATTGATAACAATGATTAATAATTAATAGTCTTCGATTAACGTAGAAATGAATTACATACTTATATTATATAGGAAGATATGCAAGAGGTAAATTAGATTACGTCATTAAAAAAGTTTAACGGCTTTTCTCTTTATTTTTCGATTTAAAATTAAATTTATAGATTTAGCGAAAAAATTAATATGATATGTGAGAATAATAACGTTGGGAATTTTTGCTGTTTTTGAACTTTTCTGCAGGGTCACGTGTTTATGTATGTATACATATGGGTATATATGTATATATATGTATGTGCATATATATATATATATATATATATGTGTGCATATTGTGTGTGTGTGCGTATGGATATGTAAATAAGTTTGTTACTCCCAAAGAAGTTATTTGAATGTTAGAAATAATCTTTTTTTTCTTCGGGCACGGAGCTGGAATTTTTTTTTTTTTTACAAAGGCTACGGAAGTCTTTAGAATTCTAGCCACGTTAGTGTGGCTATCACTAACTACACTAATTGTAGATGTAGTTCTTTTTCTTTCACCCTATACTAACCAACTCTATCACTTTTTTCACTTTAAATATTTTTATAATTTAATGTTTGAATGGAAAAATAAGACTAATACAAGGAGATGTGTTCGGAAGAGCGATGTATATGATTTTAAATTCATCTATTTGAGGTTCGGGAACAGGGTCAGGTTCTATGTGTTGTACCTTCTGCTCGGTTATAGACCACCTTAGAAACAATATGCAAGATGTTAATATGATAAGAGGGGGTCAGGGAATAACATTTTGTAGTTGGAATGTCAAGGGAATTAATGAACCAATTAAGAGAGGTAAAGTTTTGGCACATCTAAATTTAATCAAAACAGATATAATATTTCTACAAGAAACACACCTTAAAAAGGAATCTCAACATAGACTTAAAGCTAAGTGGATCGCTGAATCATATCATTCCTCCTTTTCCCATAAGTCCAGAGGAGTTGCAATACTAATTCGTAAAGGAATACCTTTTAAGAACTCTTCAACAATAGTGGATATTGATGGTAGATATATTATATTAGTTGGAGAGTTAAATGGAGAAAAAGTGATTCTTCTTAATGTTTATGGGCCTAATTTTGATAACCCCAAGTTTTTTAATAAAACATTTAATAAAATTCCTGAATTTACACAATATAAATTAATAATTGGAGGAGACTTCAATTGTACATTAGATCCATACTTAGACAGATCATCAAGGCAAAAAAAAGTAAAATCTCAATCAAGTGTATTTCTAAATTCATTTATTAATACCACTAATATTAAGGATATCTGGAGAATAGAAAACCCAACGGGACGGGAATATTCATTTTACTCACCAGTACACAAAACATACTCAAGAATAGATTATTTTTTTTTTTTTTTTTTTTTTTTTTTTTGGAATTTAATATATTTTTTTATTAAAGGTAATCAATTACAATGCTTCAAACAACTTTATATCAAATTAATTCAATTTGCATTAAGTAAAACACTAGTAATACTTATCTACTGTTTTTTTAGAAATAATGATAGAGAAAGAATAGAGAAAGAATAAATCATTAAGAGAGTGATTAAATAATAATTTGATTATATATAAAAAAGAAAAGAGAAACGAAAAAAAAAAAAAAAAAAAAAAAAACATTTTTAGTAACCACAATATGTATTATTAATAACACTACTACAAGTGATAGTATCAATAAAGACATATATGTAATTCCAATATAAAAATGAATTATTCTCACCAAATCCCGCAGGGTGCACGTCGAGCTGTGTTGCCAAGAACAGCTACTTCTCTAAATACTGTATATATGGAGACCATATCTGTTCAAAAGAATTATACTTGTCCAATAGGACAAATCTAATTCTTTCCAGATGTAACGTCTCCATCATCTCTGTTGCCCACATTTTGGTTGTGGGGGATAATGTTCCCTTCCAAAATTTCAATATGATTTTTTTTTCCAATTATTAAACAGTAATCAAAGAAATTTCTTTGATTACTGTAAGTGATAGATGTAAATCCGGAATTCCAAATATTATTAGCTTTGGGTTAGGGTCCAATTTAACTTTGATGACTTCAGAAATAACTTTAAAGATTTCTGTCCAGTAATAATTCAATTTAGGACATGTAACGAAACTATGTATTAAATTTGCCTCTGCTTTCTTGCACTTATCACAAATAGCGGAGAGATTCGGAAAAATACTATTTAATTTAGTTTTCGAATAATGTAACCTATATAATACTTTAAATTGTATCAATATATGTCTGGCGTTTAATGAACACCGGTGTATTCGTTGTAGACTTTCTTCCCAGTTTTCTTTTGTTATAGCCAATCCCATTTCATTTTCCCATGCTTGACGATATACTTCCGTTATTGGATTCTCCTTATCCAAAATGATATTATATATATAGGCTATTAATTTTTCTGTATTTGGATATAAATTAAACAGTTCATCTAACAATCCTGCTTCTTTATTTTTATAATCTTGTGTATTGGATTTAATATAATCTCTAATTTGTAAATACCTAAACAAATGTTGTGGAGACAATCCATAAATATCTTGTAACTCCTGGAATAAAATAAATTTTCCTTTTCTATACAGATGTTCTATCCTTGTAATTCCTAAATCATCCCATTGTTTAAACCCCCCATCTAATATAGCAGGTTTAAACGATGGATTATTCATAATTGGTAATCTAAATGAGAGATTATCCAAGTGTAGAGTCTTAACTATTTGTTTCCAAATACGTATATTATTATATATTATTAGGTTGTCTTTATAATATTTTTTTTGTACTTCCGTTGGTGCAAAAATTATCGAACCTACATTGAAAGGTAGACAGTCCTCCTTTTCTATATTTAACCATGTCGGTTCATGATCCATATTTACCCACCAGAAATTCATATTCTTAATCTGAACAGCCCAAAAATAATATAAAAAGTTTGGAAGTGCTAATCCTCCATTTATCTTAGCTTTGCATAGATGTTTTTTATTTATTCTGTGATTTTTATAATCCCAAATAAAGCTATTGACAATATTATCAATTTTTTTTTTTAAAAGTTTTCGGAAGAAAAAAAGGAATAGCCTGAAACAAATATAACAACTGCGGTAGAAATACCATCTTTATGGCACTTATTCTACCAATCATGGATATAGGCAGTGTTTTCCAATATAAAATATTTTTTCTAAGTTTATCTAATAGTTGAGGATAGTTGGATTTTATTAATGAGTTATGAGTTTTAGTTACGTTAATCCCTAAATATTTAAGTTTGTCTGTAACTACTTTTAATGGGTATTGTTGTAATGTATTAAGATTTATTCCTGTTATTGGCATAATCTCGCTTTTATCCCAATTAATCCTATACCCAGAAAATGCACCAAACTTAGTTATAATGTTTAGCAGGTTGGGAATACTAATTTCCGGTTTTGTAATATAAATCAAAACATCATCTGCATATAAAGAAATTTTATTAATTGTTGTATCAGTATTATAGCCATATATTTCAGGTTCAGATCTAATTTTTTCCGCCAATGGTTCTATCACCAATGCGAACAATAAGGGTGATAACGGACATCCCTGTCTGCATCCCCTAGAGAGTTTGAATTTGGCTGATAAAATTTGGTTAGTCAAAATTCTTGCCATAGGATTCGAGTATAAAATTCTTACCCATTTACAAAATCTATCCCCCAATTGAAACTTTTCCATTATATTAAATAAATACATCCATTCCACCTGATCAAACGCTTTTTCTGCATCTAGTGATATAACCGCTAGTTCCGTATCTCGTATTCTTTTTGAATATATAATATTAAACAAACGTCTGAGATTATGGGATGAGTAACGTTTTGGGATAAAACCTGTTTGATCATAATGTATTAATTTAGAGATCACTAAACTTAATCTCCTAGATAAGACCTTAGTTAATATTTTTTGGTCTGTATTTAAAAGGGGAATCGCTCTATATGATCCAGGATCTTCCAAATCCTTATCTACTTTAGGGATGAGTGTAATTGTGGATTCATTTAAAGATTCTGGTAATTTTCCTTGGTCATATGCATATCTATACATTATTTGTAATCTTGGGGAAATCAGATCTTGAAATTTTTTATAAAATTCTGCACTCAGGCCATCTGGGCCCGCTGCTTTTCCGTTCTTTAGCGAACTAATTGATTCTATAATATCTTTTACTGTTATTTCAGCATTTAACAATTCTCTACCTTCCTGATCTAAGCTATTGATTTGACATTCTTGTAAAAATATTTCCATACTATCTGTTTGTCCTGTTAGTTTTGACGAATAAAGATTTTTATAATATTGTAAAAATCTATCATTAATATCTTTTGGAGTAATTAATATATTTCCATACTCAGATCTAATTCCGTGTATCATCTTCTCATCTTCTAATTTTCTAAGCTGTCGTGCTAGTAATTTTTGTGGCTTATCTCCAAATTCAAAATACACTTGCTTAGTTTGTTGAAAAAGTTTAATCACTTGATTAGAATATATTTTATTTAATCTATATTTTACTGATGCAATTTTATTACTTAACTCTTTGGAAGGCTGTTTTATATTTTCATTATCTAGACGTTTTATCTCATTTTCTAAATTTTGTTCTATTTTTCGATTTTCTTTATTGAGATGTGCTTGTGCGGATATTATTGCGCCACGCATGAATGCCTTAAATGTGTCCCAAAATAGTGATGGAGAAGTTTCAGGATTATCATTAGTTTCAAAAAATAATTTAATCTGATCCATCACATATTTACAACAGTCATTGTCCTTTAATATCTGAGGGTTAAATCTCCAGGTAGTAGTTTTATTATTTTTAGTTGACTCTACGTTTATCCCATTTATTTATAATTCAAAATACCATAACATTATAATCTCAGATCACGCACCTGTAACATTCATGATTAAATTAAATGGAATGTCCGAGAAACAAGCATATTGGAGATTTAACCCACAAATTTTGAACGAAAGATCATGCCAGGAATATATTATTAAACAGATTCAAATATTTTTTGAGGTAAATGACAACCCTGACACACCTACTTCTCTTATGTGGGAAACGTTCAAAGCGTATGTTCGAGGTACATTAATTTCTGCTCAAGCATTTTATAATAAAGAGAACAGGATTAAGCAACAAACATTGGAAATTGAAATCAAGCAACTAGATATAGAAAATGCGAGAATGCCATCTACTTTAAAACATAATAAAATTGCTGTATTGAAATATAAATTAAATAAAATGTATTCAGAACAAGTAATAAAACTTTATCAAAAAACAAACAACTACATTTTGAATTTGGAGACAAACCACAAAAATTATTAGCACGTCAGTTACGAAAAATGGAAGGGGAAAAAACAATTCATAAAATTAGAACAGAGACAGGAGAATTATTAAAAATGCCCAAGGATATAAATGATAGATTTCTCCAATACTATCATAACCTTTATTCAACTAAAACCGTAGCACAATCAGAAGGAATAGCAGATTTTTTAATAAAATGTAATTTAAAAGGTTTAGATTCAAACGATAGAGAATTATTAGAAAGGGAGATTACGATAAAGGATATTGAGGAGTCTATTGGCTCTTTAAAAAATGGTAAAGCAGTAGGACCAGATGGTTTAGGTTCCGAATTTTATTAAAAAAATTATGATTTGCTTAGCCCACGTTTACAAAGACTGTATGAGTATATATATACTCAACAGAAACTTCCAGACACTTTAAATGAATCAATAATAACACTTATTCCTAAAGCTGATAAAGATCTGGAAGACCCGGGATCATACAGAGCAATTGCACTTTTAAATACAGATCAGAAAATTTTAACTAAAATACTAGCGCATAGATTAGGTACAGTGATGAATTAATTAATACACCCTGACCAAACAGGCTTTATTCAGAAACGGTACTCATATTATAATCTAAGAAGATTATTTAATATTATATATTCTAAGAGAATTATTAATGAAGATCTAGCAATAATTTCACTTGACGCTGAAAAAGCATTTGATCAGGTCGAATGGCCTTATTTATTTTCGGTGATGGAAAATATGCAGCTAGGGGAGAAATTCTGTACATGGATAAAACTGTTATATACAAATCCCACGGCTAGAATATTTACAAACCAAAGGTTGTCACCTAAATTTAGCCTATCTAGAGGTTGTAGACAAGGATGCCCATTATCTCCATTATTATTTGCGCTTGCTATTGAGCCACTGGCAGAAAGAGTTAGGGGGCATCCGGAAATACATGGGTATAACACAAAGGACACAGTGAATAACATTTCTCTATACGCAGATGATGTATTAATTTACATTACAAAACCAGAAATTAGTATTCCAAACTTATTAAAGCTAATAACCCAATTTGGTTCACTTTCAGGATACAGAATAAATTGGAATAAAAGTGAAATTATGCCAATAAGGGAACATAACAAACAGATAATACAACAATTTCCATTTAAAATAGTAAATGAAAAATTTAAATATCTAGGTATTTATGTAACTAAGATATATACATCATTATTTAAAGCAAATTTCCCCCCATTACTGAACAAACTACATAAGAATATTCAATACTGGAAAACACTTCCTATCTCAATGGTAGGCAAAATCAATGCCATAAAAATGATTTTTTTACCGCAAATATTATATCTTTTTCAGACAATTCCGATATATCTGGCAAAAAACTTTTTTTTTAAATTGGACTCTATTGTTAATGATTTTATCTGGGATTATAAGAATCATAGGATAAACAAAAGACACTTGTGTAAATCAAAAATAAATGGAGGCTTGGTTTTACCCAATTTTTTGTTTTATTTCTGGGCAGTTAACATTAAAAATATGAATTTCTGGTTGGAAGAAATAGATCATCAACCAGACTGGTTAAAAATGGAAAAGGAAGATTGTTTACCTTTTGATATCGGTTCGATATTATTTGCTACGTCTAAATTAAACAAAAAAATTTATAGGGAAAACCCTATAATATTTAGTGCTATACGAATCTGGAAACAATTAAAAAAGACATTAAAATTAGATAATTTATCACTTTTTCTTCCAATTGTGAATAATCCTTTGTTTAAGCCTTCATGGTTGGACGGGGGTTTTACACAATGGAAGAATTATGGAATTAAAAATATGGGACAACTTTACAAGGAAGGCACTTTTCTGACATTTCAGGAATTGCAACAGACTTATGGACTTCGAGGAAATGATTATTTCAGATATCTTCAACTTAGAGATTATGTAAAATCGAACTCCCAAAATTTTCGAATTAGAAATTCAGAAATTCTTGATGAATGTTGGAACAAACATCCTAATACAGAAAAATTAATATCTTATATATACAATATCTTATTAGACAGTGACATTCCCTCGACGGACTTACACAGACAAACATGGGAAAAAGAATTAAATCAAGTAATAACGAAAGATACTTGGGAAGAAAGTTTGCAACACATACATCAGTGTTCACTAAACGCCAGACATTCTCTAATACAATTTAAAGTAATACATAGGTTACATTATTCAAAAACAAAACTACATAAAATTTTTCAACATATCTCACCTATATGTGATAAATGTCAACATTTAGAAGCTACATTATCTCATATGTTTGCAAACTGTATAAAAATAAAAAAATTCTGGGTAAATATTTTTAGTATAATATCTAAAGTAACCAGCACACAATTGGACCCAGATCCAAAATTAATAATACTCGGAATATTAGAATTAAATCAAACACTTAGAACAACACAAAGAAACTTTATTGATTATAGTTTAATAACAGGAAAAAAATTAATTCTAAAATTTTGGAAAGGCCCTACGGCCCCCACAATCAAAATGTGGATTATAGAAATGACGGAGACCTTAAACGTGGAAAGAATCAGATTTTCCCTGTTGGACAAACAGGAATTATTCGTTGGAACATGGTCTCCTTTTATTGATTACTTAAAGGGTCAGAATGGTTCAGCACAGGAACCTGACTAGCACGCGGGCTAAAGAATGGATGAAATACTATACTCTGAAATGTACGAATATATCTCGAATGAAGTCTTTTTTATTTTAACAAATTTTTCCATTCTTCTTTAACTACCTTTTTTTTTGTTGTTTTTGTTTTTTGTTTTTCTTCTCTTTCTTTTCTTTCTTTACTTCATCTATCTCTTTAGTTCTATCTAGTTTAAAAAAAAAAAAAAGGCAAAAAGTATTGGAGACAATGTAATAATAATTGACAATATTATCAATTTAAAAATGTAAGACTGTAATGATGTATTTTGGTTATGTACCTATCTCCAATAAAAAATATTTTCAAAAAAAAAAAAAAAAAAGATTCATTTGGAATAGCAAAAAAACAAGAATAAAACTAACAACACTTCAACTGCCGAAAAGCAAGGGTGGAATGGCTTTACCACACCCGAGGAAATACTTTTATGCAGCTCAACTAAGACCTCTGGCTTGTTGGTGTAGACATGATTATTAATCTCGATGGAAAGAAATGGAAAGGGAGATACAGGGTTACCAGACGCAGATTTTGGTGGGAGACACATATCTGAGAGGGGCTTTGAGACATGCCATGGATCCAATAGTAGCAGTTACGTTAGAAATGTGGAATGATATAGTGGAAAATACAAATTAAAAAGAGGGGTTCACGCATTGAAGTGGTTCGCATATGACTCAAAGTTTAAGCCAGGGGTGTATGATTCAAGATTAAAAGAATGGGCACAAAAAGGCATAACGGCAATGTATACAGTTTCAGAAAATTGTGAGTTTATGAGCTTCCAAGGTTTATAGTCAAAGTATGGTCTCGAAAACAAAGATGTTTTTAGATACTTGCAATTAAAAGACTACTTTCAAAACAGATAAGGCCATAACTAGATGAAATTTCAAATAATGTGATCAAGGTGATTGTGGATGCATACAAACAGAAGGGTTCTCGGGTCATCTCTGCTTTCTACCAAGCTCTGGTGCGAAGCGGGGGAGTATCAACGCTCTACATAAAAACAAAATGGGAAGCAGAATTAAAGATTCAAATAACAAAAGAAGAATGGTATCAAATGTGTGAAACACAATGTTCATCCACAAGCTCACTAGTATGGAGAGAATTTTGCTCGAAGAATCTATCTCGCTTTTCTATAATACCCAAAATAAAAAGCAGACAACTTGCTGTCCAACAACACTGTTGGAGGCTGTGCGGGAGTACGGAGGCAGACCACTCGCATATTTTCTGGAACTGTGTAGAGATAAGGCCATACCGGGAAAATGTTAATGCAGCTGTAAAAAATATCTTGGATTATAAAATCCCAAATACCTGCCCTGTGATGTATCTGCGGCATATTAAAGATAGTGTTAAAATAGAAGATACATGTTTGATTAAAGATTTGCTTGCAGCAAGTAAGAAGGCCATTACCAGGCAGTGGCTTAATGAAAAAAGTCCAAAACAGGAAAAGTGGTTTGAAATTGTGCGAGACATCTTTACTATGGGGAAATTGACATATTCCTTGAGAGTCAAGGAGAATTCATTTGAGAAGACCTGGGAAAAATGGACCGTTTATTTGAACCATGGCGCCAATTAGATAAATGCCGAGTTAGATATGGGAAGATTGTGTTATGTTGAACTAGATGGTATGTTTGTATGAATATTGAATTATCTCCATATAACTAATCAATGTAATGTTTTTCAATTTTTAATTTGGTAAGTGAACCGCATGGTCTTATTCCAATTTGTTTATTTATTGAATCCTTTTTTTTTCCCCCTATCTATTTTTTATTTTTATTTTGATTGCTGTTTTTCTTATTTTGTTTTATTTATGGTGATGATGTTGCACTGTTTTGTATTTATCTCTGAAAAAACAATAGAAAATAAAGTTTAAAAAAAAAAGTATCTAGGAGGTCCTACTGCAGTTGTACAGGGACCTGGTTGAGACCACACCTGGAGTATTGGGTGCTGTTTTGGTCTCCACATTTGAGGAAGGACATTCTTGCTATTGAGGGAGTGTAGCGTATGTTCACCAGGTTAATTCCCCGGATAGCGGGACTGACATATAATGAATGAATGGGGCAAGCATGCTCTCAGTGGGCAGACGGGCCAGTTTGTGTACCTCAGTACCTCCATCGCTTGCTTGCTGTACACAGATAGGGGGTGTTTGCGCGTAGATACAACATGAGGAACAGATAAATTAATATACAGTCACCATCTCTTCTGTTTCCTCTTGATAAGAGTTCATTCCTCAAGTAGCAGAATGCAAACGGAACGGGAGGGAGAAGGGGGAAGGGAGGCCATCAATGCATAAACGCACTCTGCATGGACACAGGCCCTTCAGCCCAACACGTGATGCTGACCCAACTTGCCCCATCTATGCGAGTCCTTCATTGCCAGAGGATTTGCGTTTAGGAGCAAGGAGGTCCTACTGCAATTGTACAGGGCCCTAGTGAGACCACATATGGAGCATTGTGTACAGTTTTGGTCTCCCAATTTGAGGAAGGACATTCTTGCTATTGTTTCAATAAGATCCCCTCTGATTTTATTTCATTCTTCACATGTTTAAATTATAATGTATTATTTTTAATTGTCTACTGTATATCCTGTTGTTACTTGCGAGCGGAGCATCAACGCAAATTCCTTGTATATGTACATACTTGGCTAATAAAAGTTATTAAATTCAATTCAATTCAATTTGGGAAAAGGGGAAGTACAACGGGATCTGGGGGGTCCTTGTTCATCAGTCTATCAAAGTAAGCATGCAGGTACAGCAGGCAGTGAAGAAAGCCAATTGGGCTTTATAAAAGTTGGGCTTTATAAAAGGAGGAGTCGCGCATAGGAGCAAAGAGGTCCTTCTGCAGTTGTACAGAGCCCTATTCAGACCACACCTGTAGTATTGTGTGCAAGTTTTGGTCCCCTAATTTGAGGAAGGACATTCTTGCTATTGAGGGAGCCCAACGTAGGTTTACAAGGTTAATTCCCGGGATGGCGGGACTGTCATATGCTGAGAGAAAGGAGCGGCTGGGCTTGTACACTCTGGAGTTTAGAAGGATGAGAGAGGATCATATTCAAACATATAAGATTGTTAAGGGTTTGGATACGCTGGAAGCCGGAAACATGTTCCCGATATTGAGGGAGTCCAGAACCAGGAGCCACAGTTTAAGAATAAGGGGTCGGCCATTTAGAACGGAGACGAGGAACCACTTTTTCTCACAGAGAGTGGTGAGTCTGTGCAATTCTGTGCCTCAGAAGGCAGTGGAGGCCGGTTCTCTGGATACTTTCTGGAGGGAGTTAGATAGAGCTCTTAAAGTCACCCTGCATTCTCATAGCATCCTCCTCACAGTTCACACTGCCACCCAGCTTTGTGTCATCTGCAAATTTGCTAATGTTACTTTGAATCCCTTCATCCAAATCATTGATGTATATTGTAAATAGCTGCGATCTCATGAGAGGGGATCTAATGGAAACCATATACAATTCTCAATGGATTGGACGGGCTAGATGCAGGAAGAAAATGTTCCCATGTTGATGGAATCCTGAACCAGGGGCCACAGTTTAGAATAAGGACTGAAATGTGGGGGGGGGGGGGGACAGTTGGGGGGGGGGGGGGGGGGCTGGCAATCACCAAGGCGTAGAGTTAAGTAGGAAAGACATTCTTGCCATAGAGGGAGTACAGAGAATGTTCACCAGTGAGGTTATCCACTTTGGTGGCAAAAACAGGAAAGTAGACTTAAATTGAATGGTGGCCGCTTAGGAAAAGGGGAGGTGCAACGAGACCTGGGTGTCATGGTAAACCAGTGATTGAAAGTGGGCATGCAGGTGCAGCAGGCAGTGAAGAAAGCCAATGGTATGTCAGCATTCATAGCAAAAGGATTTGAGTATAGTAGCAGGGAGGTTCTACTGCAGTTGTACAGGGTCTTGGTGAGACCACACCTGGAGTATTGCGTACATCTTTGGTCTCCTAATCTGAGGAAAGACATTCTTGTCATAGAGGGAGTACAGAGAAGGTTCACCAGACTGATTCCTGGGATGGCAGGACTTTCATATGAAGAAAGACTGGATAGACGGCTTGTACTCGCTAAATTTAGAAGATTGAGGGGGAGCTTATAGAAACTTACAGCATTCTTAAGGGGTTGGACAGGCTAGATGCAGGAAGATTGTTCCCGATGTTGGGGAAGTCCAGAACAAGGGGTCACAGTTTAAGGATAAGGGGGAAATCTTTTACGACTGAGATGAGAAAAATATTTTTTACACAGAAAGTGGTGAATCTGTGGAATTCTCTGCCACAGAATTTAGTTGAGGCCACTTCATTGGCTATATTTAAGAGGGAGATAGATGTGGCCCTTGTGGCTAAAGGGATCAGGGGGTATGGAGAGCAGGCAGGTACAGGATACTGAGTTGGATGATCAGCCATGATCATATTGAATGGCGGTGCAGGCTCGAAGGGCCAAATGGCCTACTCCTGCACCTATTGTCTATGTTTCTATGTTTCTATGTAACAGCCGCAGGGAAGAAGCTGTTCCTGCACCTGCTGGTCCGGCAACGGAGAGACCTGTAGCGCCTCCCGGATGGTGTGAGAGCAGTCCGTGGCGAAGCTGAGCGCCCTTCGCAGACATCGCTTGCTCTGGACAGACTCAATGGAGGGGAGTGAGGAACCGGTGATACGTTGGGCCGTTTTCACCACCATCTGAAGTGCTTTCCGGTCGCAGACAGAGCAGTTGCCATACCATACTGTGATACAGTTAGTAAGGATGCTCTCGATGCTGCAGCGGTAGAAGTTCACCAGAATCTGAGGATAGGTTGACAGGGCCTGTATTCACTAGAGTTTAGAAGGATGAGAGGGTATCTCATTGAAACACATAAGATTGTTAAGGGCTTGGGCACGCTAGAGGCAGGAAACATGTTCCCGATATTGGGGGAGTCCAGAACCAGGGGCCACAGTTTAAGAATAAGGGGTCGGCCATTTAGGACTGAGATGAGGATAAACTATTTTCACCCAGAGAGTTGCGAATCTGTGGAATTCTCTGGTGCAGATTTTGGAGCCCCTGTACACAAGATTGTTAGATTTTCTGCCACAGAAGGCAGTAGAGGATAATTCACTGGATGAATTTAAAAGAGAGTTACATGGAGCTCTAGGGGCTAGTGGAGTCAAGGGATATGTGGAGAAGGCAGGGACGGGGAACTGAGTGTGGATCATCAGTCATGATCACAACGAAAAGTTGTGCTGGCTCGGAGGGCCGAATGTTCTACCACTGCACATATTTTCTCTGATTCTCTGTGTCTATCATGTTGGACACCGATAGGTTTTTGCCAGGGCCTATTCCCGTGTCATGTGGCTCCATACAACATCTCTGCCATGGGACTGTCATCTACTATTCACGGGGTGACGTGCGAGCGGCCACAAGCTGTGTCCGGCTATTGCGATACATTTCATAGAATAATAATAATAATAATAATAATAATAATAATAATAATAATAATAATAATAATAATAATAATAATCATAATCATAATAATAATAATAATAATAATAATAATAATAATAATAATAATAATAATAACAACAATACATTTTATTACGGACTCAAGGTCCAGACAAGGGGCAACATTACATTAAAAATGCATTGCATATCAAATATCACAAAATACATATAAAATCTTGGTATATCATTTATAAAAACATCATAATTTATATAGTTTTTTAAAAACACAATACATGTTAAAAATCCAGATTAAAAGAATGATCAATGCCCTACAACGAGACAACGATACCAGTGTCTCCACAGCTGGGATTCGTAGCGTGTAGTGCTGACCCTTATGTTTGACAAGGCCACAATAAGCACATTTTTAGACTCATTTATCCTGCAAATGAATTTATACATGTGATGTCTTAGGATAGCTTCTAAAGTACTGACTCCTGCAGCCACAAACATATTACTGGCACTACACCATCTAGGTTGCCTCAGCAGTGTTCTCATGGCATCGTTATATGCCACCTTTGGTCTCTGCATACTTGTCTTTCCATAGTTCGACCACAGGTGCGCTGTGTAGAGTGGTGTGCAGTATGCTCTAAATAGCGACATCTTCACCACATCTGCACACGCACCAAATTTACGTAAGAGAATATTCGCCTGTACATACAGCATGCGTCGTTGCCTATATATAACCTCAGCATCTGCCATTTGTTCTGTAATACTATGCCCTAGATATTTTACCTTATTACAGACACTAAGTTTATTGTCAGACAATTTTAAATCAGGATATTTTAGACATTTATCCTCTTTGGTTCTACAGATCATAACATCACTCTTACCAGCATTAAATTTAATGTCATGTTCCACACCATACACAGAACATATAGTAAGGAGCTGCTGGAGACCAGCGCTAGATGGACTAAAGACCACATGATCATCGGCTTACATAATATAGAAAAATAGTTGCAGGAGGAGGCCGTTCGCACCTTCGAGTCAGCACCGCCATTCAATAAGATCATGGCTGATCATTCAAAATCAGTACCCAGTTCCTGCCTCTGCCCCATATCCATTGATTCATATAGCCCTCAGAGCTTAATCTAACTCCCTCTTGAAAACATCCATTTAATTGGCTTCCACTGCCTTCTGTGGCAGAGAATCCCACAGATTCACAACTCTCTGGGCGAAAAGGTTTTTCCTCATCTCAGTCCTAACTGGCCTAGAACCCCTTCTTCTTAAACCGTGAATCCTGGTTCTGGAGCCCCGGGAATTAAGACAACATTGACAGGTCTCCGAAAGGAATTTAATCCGTGGAACTCGTTGCCACAGAGGGCTGTGGAGGCCAAGTCAGTGGATATTTTTTTAAGGTAGAAATAGACGAATCCTTGATTAGAACGGGTGTCAAGGGTTATGGGGCGAAGGCAGGAAAATGGGATTGGGAGGCAGAGATCAGCCATGATTGAATGGCGGAGCAGACTCGATGGGCCGAATGGCCTAATTCTACTCCAATAACTTGTGAAACTGTGAACTTGTGATGCTTGTTGTAACAACGTGCTGATCGATGGGTCGACCCGGCTACCTCCGTAGTTCACTGTAAACCGATCGATCATTCAGCTTCAGACCCTGTTGGAAATGGACACATCGTTACAGACAAATATGGAGAGGGCTAGACTATGGTGCAAGGCAAACACCTTCCACCCTCCCAGCCGTCACATACAACAGATAATCCTCCGACATTTTCGCAACCTCCAACGGGATCCCACCACTGGCTACATCTTCCCATGAATGAAGGGATTCAAAGTAACATTAGCAAATTTGCTGTGAGGTCCTTCTGCAGTTGTACAGGGCCCTGGTGAGAACATACCTGGAGTACTGTGTGCAGTTTTGGTCCTCTAATTTGAGGAAGGACATTCTTGCTATTAAGGGAGTGTAGCGTAGATAAATCCTGGGATGGCTGGACTGTCATATGCTGAGAGAATGGAGCTGCTGGGCTTGTACACTGTTTAGAAGGATGAGAGGGAATCTCATTGAAACATATAAGATTATTAAGGGTTTGAACACACTAGAGGCAGTAAACATGTTCCCGATGTTGGGGGAGTCCAGAACCAGGGGCCACAGTTTAAGAACTAAGCCACAGCTGAACAAAGGGGACTATGAAGGCATGAGAGGGGAGCTGGCCAAGGTAGACTGGAAAGGGATCCTAGCAGGAATGACAGTGGAACAGCAATGGCAGGAATTTTTGGGAATAATAATAACAATAATAACAATAATAATAATAATAATAATAATAATAATAATAATAATAATAATAATAATAATAATAATAATAATAATAATAATAATAATAATAATAATAATAATAATAATAATAATAATAATAATAATAATAATAATAATAATAATAATAATAATAATAATAATAATAATAATAATAATAACTTTATTTATAGAACACTTTAAAAACAACCACTGTTGCAACAAAGTGCTGTACATGACTAATCATGAACAAAACATTATTACGACAATAAAAACATTAAAAGAGAGAGTAAAAACAATAAAAACATTAAAACACTAAAACAGGAGCAAAGTCTCATGCAGGGTCAATAGCCAAGGAATAGAAAAGGGTTTTAAGACTGGTTTTGAAGATGGACAGTGAGGGGGCCTGTCTGATGTGCAACGGCAGAGTGTTCCATAATGTCGGAGCAGCAACAGAGAAGGCTCTATCCCCTCTGAGCTTCCGCTTAGACCTCGGTACCTCCAGGAGCAGCTGATCAGCTGACCTGATGCACCGGGCAGGACCGTAGGGATGAAGCAGCTCAGAGAGGTAAGGCGAGGCGAGACCATTTAAAGATTTAAAAACAAATAAAAGAATATTAAAATTAACTCGAAAGTACACCGGCAGCCAGTGGAGAGAGGCCAGAATTGGCGTTATGTGCTCCCTCTTTCGAGTTCCACTTAAAAGGCGAGCAGCAGCATTCTGAACCAACTGGAGACGAGACAGGGAAGATCGAGTAACTCCAAAATAGAGTGCGTTACAGTAATCCAGCCTAGACGTGATGAAGGCATGGATTATTGTTTCAAAATGCTGCCGCTCAAGAATGGGCTTCACTTTTCCAGCTGCCTTAAATGAAAGAAGCTGGACTTAACTACCGCGCCTATTTGACGATCTAATTTTAAATCACTGTCCATCTTAAAACCCAAGTTTAGAACTGTTGGCTTCACATACCGTGCCAGGGGACCCAGGTCAACAGGGGGAGGTTCACGGTAGCCATTGGGACCAAACACTATCACCTCTGTCTTCTTTTCATTAAATCCTAGAACATTTAGGGCCATCCAGGATTTAATGTCATCAAGACATAACAGAAGTGATTTGATAGAGAAAGCATCTTCCTTCCTCAGCGGCATATATAGTTGGCTATCATCAGCATAACAATGAAAAGAGATGCCATGCTTTCTAAGAATGGAACCCAGAGGAAGTAAGTACAGTGAGAAAAGCAGGGGCCCTAAAATTGAGCCCTGTGGAACCCCATATGACAGAGGAGCGGAGGAGGATTCAAAACCAGCAAGGCTTACACACATAGTTCTGTCTGCCAGATAAGACCTGAACCATCCCAGGGCGCTGCCACAAATGCCCACTAGGTGCTGTAACCGAGATGCTAAGATACCATGGTCAACTGTATCAAAGGCGGAAGACGCAGCATCAATTCATTCCAAAAAGGAAGGAAGATTCTAAGGGGATTAGGAGGCAACCGTGGCTGACAAGAGAAATTAGGTATAGAATAAAACTAACAGAAAAGATGTATAACACAGCAAAGAGTAACCGGAGGCCAGAGGAATGGGAAACTTTCATAGAACAACAGAAGGAAACAAAACGGGCAATACGGGCTGAGAAGATGAAGCTGGCCAGGAATATAAAATAGGACAGTAAAAGCTTCTTTAGATATGTTAAGGGTAAAAAAATAGCAAAGTCAAATGTGGGTCCATTGAAGGCAGACACGGGTGAAATTATTATGGGCAACAAGGAAATGGCAGAAGAGTTGAACAGGTACTTCGGATCTGTCTTCACTAAGGAAGACACAAACAATCTCCCAGATGTACTGGAGGACAGAGGATCTAAGAGGGTGCGCAGGACCTTCATATGAAGAAAGACTGGCTAGACTCGGTTTGTACTCGTTAGAATTTAGAAGATTGAGGGGTGATCTTATAGAAACTTAAAAAAATCTTAAGGGGTTGGACAGGCTAGATGCAGGAAGATTGTTCCCGATGTTGTGGAAGTCCAGAACATGGGGTCACCGTTTGAGGATAAGGGGGAAATCTTTTAGGACCGAGATGAGAAAAACATTTTTCACAGAGAGTGGTGAATCTCTGGAATTCTCGGCCACAGAAGGTGGTTGAGGCCACAGTTCATTGGCTATATTTAAGAGGGAGGTAGGTGTGGCCCATGTGGCTAAAGGGATCAGGGGATATGGAGAGAAGGCAGGTACACGATACTGAGTTGGATGATCAGCCATGTTCATATTGAATTGAGGTGCAGGCTCGAAGGGCCGAATGGCCTAATCCTACACCTATTGTCTATGTTTCTATGTTTCTATGGTGGGATCCCGTTGGAGGTGGCGAAATATTGTAGGATTATCTGTTTACGTGACGGCTGGTAAGGTGGGTGGGAATTCTGCCCTTGTTACGAGTCTGGGGGGGGGGGGGGGTGAGAGCAGTTTAACTAATGCGAAGACGCCCTCTAGCGCAATTCAGTTGCCTTGCACCATAGTTTAGCCCTCTCCATATTTGTTTGTAACGATGTGTCCATTTCCAACAGGGATTGAAGCTGGATGATCGATCGGTTTACAATGAACTACAGAGGTAGGCGGGCCGACCCATTGATCAGGGGGGAGATGGGGTACCACGTCCAGTTTAAATTCCATTTGGAATATTTTGGAGGACCAAGAAACCAAGAACCAAGAACTTCACAATTTCACAAGTTCTAGGAATAGAATTATGCCATTCGGCCCATCGAGTCTACTCCGCCATTCAATCATGGCAGATCTCTGCCTCCCAATCCCATTTTCCTGCCTTCTCCCCTTCTAATACCGTTCTAATCAAGGATTTGTCTACCTCTACCTTAAAAAATGTCCACTGACGTGGCCTCCACAGCCCTCTGTGGCAATGAGTTCCACGGATAAAATTCCTTCAGGAGACGTGTCATTTCGTTCTTAATTCCCGGTGATCCAGACGCAGGGTTCACAGTTTAAGAAGACTGGGTATTAGCCCAGTTGGGACTGAGATCAGGAAAAAAAATCCACCCAGAGATTTATGAATCTGTGGAATTAGAAACATAGAAACATAGAGAATAGTTGCAGGAGTAGAGGCCATTCGGCCCTTCGAGCCTGCACCGCCATTCAATATGATCATGGCTGATCATCCAACTCAATATCCTGTACCTGCTTTCTCTCCATACCGCCTGATCCATTTTGCCATATCTAACTCCCTCTTAAATATAGCCCATGAAATGCTGTAGATCTTGGGCTGGACCGAGTGGAAAGGTAATTCCTCCTCTTGCCAGGAGGAGCGCCATTGAGCTGACGTGAATAAATAGCTCATTCGCCGCTAAGTTTAAATGCCTGGAGCTGTTTCGATGTTTAGAGTTCTCAATAGTCAATAGACAATAGGTACAGGAGGAGACCCTTCGAGCCAGCACCGACATTCAATGTGATCCTGGCTGATCATCCACAATCAGTGCCCCGTTCCTACCTTCTCCCCATATCCCATGACTAAAATCGCACCCCCTTATCCTTAAACTGTGAACCCTTGTTCTGCACTTCCCCAACAACGGGAACAATCTTCCTGCATCTAGCCTGTCCAACCCCTTGAGAATGTTGTGCGTTTCTATAAATTCCCCCCCTCAATCTTCTAAATTCTAGCGAGTACAAGCCGAGTCTACCCAGTCTTTCTTTATATGAAAGTCCTGCCATCCCAGGAATCAGCCTGGTGAACCTTCTCTGTACTCCCTCTATGGCAAGAATGTCTTTCCTCAGATTAGGAGACCAAAACTGTACGCAATACTCCAGGTGTGGTCTCACCAAGACCCTGTACAACTGCAGTAGAACCTCCCTGCTCCTATACTCAAATCCTTTTGCTATGAATGCTAACATACCATTCGCTTTCTTCACTGCCTGCTGCACCTGCATGCCTACTTTCAATTCAATCTTCCTGCATCTAGCCTGTCCAACCCCTTAAGAATTTAGTAAGTTTCTATAAGATCCCCCCTCAATCTTCTAAATTCTAGCGAGTACGTTCATTTCTACCAACAGATGACGGCACGGAAGGGCGGAAGAGGATTGGTGTCTCGTGGTGAATGGCGACAACAACATGGCAACCGGCTGAGAGAGAGAGAGAGAGAGAGATAGATAGATCTGTTATGTTATAGGTTATGTTATATGTTAAATTCTACAGTCTTATGTTTATCTTATGTGTGTGTGCTGCATGGTAACTCAAATTTCCCTGCACCAATTGGTGTATGTGACAATAAATGTCCTCTGTCATTTGCCTCCAGAGTCTCCCACGGTCAAATCCTCAGGATTGAGTCATCTCTTGAGATTGGGCATGTTTGGTGTCACTTCACACAATCACCCCCTCATTTCTGCCACATTCCCACACATCCCACGCCCATATACAGTCATTTCAATCTTTCACTGCTCAGCGGTACCAAGCGTTGGGCAATGTTAGGGCGGAAGTTGACAGTAAGGTTTTTTTATGGGTAAGGACATCAAGATTGAGGAGGGGGATCTTATAGAAACTTACAAAATTGTTAGGGGGTTGGACAGGCTAGATGCAGGAAGATTATTCCCGATGTTGGGGAAGTCCAGAACAAGGGGCAACTGTTCCGGCATTCAATCATGGCCGATCCATTTGTCCCCCTCTCATCCCTAATCTCCTGCTTTCCCGCCCATAGCACTTAGAAACATAGAAACATAGACAATAGGTGCAGGAGTGGAGGCCATTCGGCCCTTCGAGCCTGCACCATTCGCCATTCAATATGATCATGGCTGATCATCCAACTCAGTATCCTGTACCTGCCTTCTCTCCATACCCCCTGATCCCTTTAGCCACAAGGGCCACATCTAACTCCCTCTTAAATATAGTCAATGAACTGTGGCCTCAACTACCTTCTGTGGCAGAGAATTCCACAGATTCACCACACTGTGTGAGAAAAAAAAATGTTTTTCTCATCTCGGTCCTAAATGATTTCCCCCTTAGCCTTAAACTGTGACCCTTTGTTCTGGACTTCCCCAACATCGGGAACAATCTTCCTACATCTAGCCTGTCCAACCCCTTAAGAATGTTGTTAGTTTCTATAAGATCCCCCCGACATTCTGTGGCAGAGAATTCCAGAGATTCACCATTCTCTGTGTAAAAAATGTTTTTCTCATCTCAGTCCTAAAAGATTTCCCCTTCTGCCCTTCCAGACTGAGTCTTTTTTTACCCTTTGCAATTTTTCATAATACTGGCTCCTACTGCATCTCTTGCCCAACACTTGGAGCCGCTAAGCGGCGCGTTGAAGGATGAATCACTGTTTAAGGTTGTGGGGCGCATGAGAATGTCTCAATCCTCATATCCTCAGGATTGAGTCAACTCTTGGGATTGGGCAAGATTGGTGTCAACTCACCCTATCTCCCCCTCATTTCTGCCACATTCCCACACATCCCACGCACATATACAGTCATTTCAATCTTTCAATGCTCATTGGGACCAAGTGTAGGGCAATGTTAGGCCGGAAGTTGACATTAAGGTTTTTTTTATTGGCAAGGACATCAAGATTGAGGAGGGGGATCTTATAGAAACTTACAAAATTCTTAAGAGGTTGGACAAGCTAGATGCATGAAGATTGTTCCCGATGTTGGGGAAGTCCAGAACAAGGGGTCACAGTTTAAGGATAAGGGGGACATATTTTAGGACCGAGATGAGGAAAACATTTTTCACACGGAGAGTGGTAAATCTGTGGAATTCTCTGCCACAGAAGGAAGTTTAGGCCACAGTTCATTGGCTATATTTAAGAGGGAGTTAGATGTGGCCCTTGTGGCTAAAGGGGTCAGGGAGTATGGAGAGAAGGCATGTAGGTACAGGATACTGAGTTGGATGATCAGCCATGATCATATTGAATGGCGGTGCAGGCTCGAAGGACCGAATGGCCAACTCCTGCACCTATTTTCTATGTTTCTATGTTTCTATGATTACAATCGAGCACGGTCAGGCAGCATCTCTGGAGAACATGGATAGGTACAAAGTGCTGGAGAAACTCAGCGGGTCAAGCATGCAGCATAGAAACATAGAAAATAGGTGCAGGAGTAGGCCATTCGGCCCTTCGAGCCTGCACCGCCATTCAATATGATCATGGCTGATCATCCAACTCAGTATCAATGTTTCCCTCATCTCGGTTCTAAAAGATTTCCCCCTTATCCTTAAACTGTGACCCCTTGTTAGCGATCAGTAAGGGGTCCAATCACCCGCGGCGCCGCCTTTGACTGGAATCCAGTCAGCTGAAGCTGAAAGCAGGAAGCGCGGCTCAGTGTGTAAGTGAGTGAGTGAGTGAGTGGGAGTCACCGAGACGGACGCTGCCCGCACGGGATGGAGCTGCCGCCGCTGACCGCGTTCGCCTTTTGCCTCGTCATATCCACGGGTGAGAGTCGCTCTGTCAGACCAACACCGCGGTAGTTTGTGTCGCCGAGCGGGTCGCGAGGAACGACAAAATTAAATTCAAACAAGTGTGTACACACGGGCCGGGATAAGAGTGGACGTGGAGAGGATGTTTCCACTTCGTGGAGGGAGTCTAGGACCAGAGGGCACAGCCTCGGAATTAAAAGGACGTTCGTTTAAGAAGGAGATGCAGGAAGATTGTTCCCGATGTTGGGGAAGTCCAGAACAAGGGGTCACAGTTTAAGGATAAGGGGGAAGTAGAGAAAAACATTTTTTCACACACAGAGAGTGGTGAATCTGTGGAATTCTCTATCACAGAAGGTAGTTGGGGCCACAGTTCATTGGCTATACTTAAGAGGGAGTTAGATGTGGCCCTTGTCGCTAAAGGGATCATGGGGTATGGAGAGAAGGCAGGTACAAGATACTGAGTTGGATGATCAGCCATGATCATATTGAATGGCGATGCAGGCTCGAAGGGCCGAATGGCCTCTATAATCCTGCACCTATTGTCCATGTTTCTATGTTTGTTTGTTATGTGGAGAAGGCGGGAGAATAGGATTAGGAGGCAGGTTATGGCGGGATAGTCCTGATGGGCCTAATGGCCTAATTCTGCTCCTATCGCTTGTGAACTTTCCCCGCTCTCATGCGCGTTTCTCATCCTCAGGCGGGTCGCAGGGGGTTAACGTTGCGTCGCCACAGAGCGACAAATATGTCCGCATCGGTGGAGACGCGGTGTTCACGGTCCGGCCGTCAGGTGCTATCGCCGGTGGAAACTGGGTTTTCAAATCGAAACCGATCGTCTCGTGGCTCGGAACATCCTCGTCGATCCTTCCTGAGTACAGGTCACGGGTGACTTTATTCTGTATCTGCGGGTCGCTGGTGCTGAGGTCGGTGAGCCAGTCGGACAACGGGGTTTACACAGTGACACTCAATGGAGTTGGCGGCGGCGTCCAAGCCTCAGCGACCATCAAACTGCAGGCACTCGGTGAGTTTGACTTCCAGCTTGTTCAAACATTAACTCTCAAATTATTATTGTCATTTCATTCTTGCGGTGAATGAAATGCTGGAGTAACTCAGCGGGTCAGGCAGGCAGCATCTCTGTGGAAAACGTGGACAGGTACAAAGTGCTGGAGTAACTCAGCGGGTCAGGCAGGCAGCATCTCTGTGGAGAACGTGGACAGGTACAAAGTGCTGGAGTAACTCAGCGGGTCAGGCAGCACATGCGGAGAGAAACATAGGGGTCACACAGTTTAAGGGTAAGGGGGAAATCTTTTAGGACCGAGATCAGAAAAAACATTTTTTTCACACACACAGAGTGGTGAATCTGTGGAACTCTCTGCCACAGAAGGTAGTTGAGGCCACAGTTTATTGGCTATATTTAAGAGGGAGTTAGGTGTGGCCCTTGTGGCTAAAGGGATCAGGGGGTATGGAGAGAAGGCAGGTACAGGATACTGAGTTGGATGATCAGCCATGATCATATTGAATGGCGGTGCAGGCTCGAAGGGCCGAATGGCCTCTACTCCTGAACCTATTGTCTATGTTTCTATGTTTCTATCGTGGTTGAGGCGCCATCATCTCTATTTCAGGGCCAGTTGGAAACGTAAATGAAATGCTGCCTCTAGTGGTCACAATCAGATCTTGCGCCCATATACGATGGGACCATTGTGATTTGAGTTATTGACAGGCGCCCCAGGGATAGTAACACGTGCTGGTTTATGTGGTAAAACACCGCTAGCTCGGCCATATTTAAAATCTTTAATCTCTCCTCAGAACCGGTGGCGGATGTCATTCTGCGAACCAACAAATCTCGGCCCTTGGAAGGCATCGACGCCGTCGTGTTGACGTGTAGCGCCCGGGGAACTCAACTGCAGCGGGAATGGTTATTTGACAATGATCCTGTCCGGGAGAATGATAGGATAACCATAGCCAGTGACACGCTGCTCATCGCCCCTGTAAAGAGTTCCGACACGGGATTGTACAAATGCATCGTAAGCAATGGACTGAACAGCGAAAGCGCGGAGACATTTGTGGGTGTTTACTGTAAGTACAGAGACACACAAAGTATTTAGTATGTACTTAATATTAGTAATGGCAGAAACATCATAAGGAATAGGAGTAAAGTTAGGCCATTCGGCCCATCGTCTGTTTTTATTAGTACCTTTAGCCTCGGGAGTTTCGCTTATCGGACCCATCATCACACACATTGTCGGCATTCTTGTCATCATCGCTGTATGTTTCTGCTGCGGACTCTGCGCGTGGTTCATGGCCAAGAAGAAATACAGGTAAATGCGTCTCCCCCCAAGTTTTGCTTCGACCTTCAGTTCGGTTTAGATGGGTTTAGAAGTTTCACTTCTCCAAAGATGCTGCCTGACCCGCTGAGTTACTCCAGCACTTTGTTCCTGTCCATGTTCTCCACCGAGATGCTGCCTGCCTGACCCGCTGAGTTACTCCAGCACTTTGTACCTGTCCACGTTCTCCACAGAGATGCTGCCTGTTCCGCTGAGGTACTCCAGCACTTTGTACCTGTCCACGTTCTCCGCAGAGCTGCTGCCTGACCAGCTGAGTTACTCCAGCACTTTGTATCTGTCCACGTTCTCCACAGAGATGCTGCATGCCTGACCCGCTGAGTTACTCCAGCACTTTGTACTTGTCCACGTTCTCCACAGAGATGCTGCCTGACCCGCTGAGTTACTCCAGCACTTTGTACCTGTCCACGTTCTCCACAGAGATGCTGCCTGCCTGACCCGCTGAGTTACTCCATCACTTTGTCCCTGTCCACGTTCTTGGTTCTTGGTTTCTTGGTTTCTTGGTCCTCCAAAATATTCCAAATGGAATTTAAAGTGGAGGTGCTGGAGGGATGACTTAAGCCAGAAAGGGTTATTGGGAAGAAAGAGCTACTTTAAATTTAGTTGCATCTGGTTGGGTAACTATAGTTGGGTGGAGATTATTCCATGCTTTAATTGTGCGTGGGAAGAATGAATTGCTGTACACATCTGTCTTTGTAGCTGGAATCACACATTAGATCGAAAGCCCTCGTCTGCTCCGAATTGATTTGGGTTTGGTGTAAGTCTTGTAATCTATGTCGAGCTGACAATTTAACATTTTGTAAAAAGAGGTCAAACGGCGAGGTTCACGTCTCCACATGGATGCCGCATGCCTGACTCGCTGAGTTACTCCAGCACTTTGTACCTGTCCATGTTCTCCAGAGATGCTGCCTGACTCGCTGAGTTACTCCAGCACTTTGTACCTGTCCATGTTCTCCACAGATGCTGCCTGGCAGCGAGAAGCCTGACAGGGAAAAGCTTTTTGTCCCGAGCTAACCAGTCAGCAGAAAGACATGATTGTAATCGAGGAATTTACAGTGTACAGATAGATACATGATATGTGAATAGCGTTTAGTGCAAGGTAAAGCCAGCAAAGTCTGATCAAGGATAGGCCGAGGGTCACCAATGAGGTGGACAGCATTGCAACACTGCGAAGTAAGGACAGATCTGAGAGGTGTTCGGGAAGATCATAGTTATTGAGGGAGTGCTATTGAGGGAGCCCAGCGTAGGTTCACCAGGTTAATTCCCGGGATGGCGGGACTGTTATATGCTGAGAGAATGGAGCGGCTGGGCTTGTACACTCTGGAGTTTAGAAGGATGAGAGGGAATCTTATTGAAACATATAAGATTATTCAGGGATTGGGCACGTTAGAGGCAGGAAACATGTTCCCGATGTTGGGGGAGTCCAGAACAAGACAATAGACAATAGGCACAAGTGTAGGTCCCGCTGAGTGACGCCAGCATTTGTGTGTCTATCTTCGATTTAAACCAGCATCTGCAGTTATTGCCCACACATTGTATCTGGTTTGTGTTTGTTTAGGCCCAACCCAGCACCCCGGACGAATAACGACACGGACAGGACTTCTGCAGGAGATAGTAAGTGAATGGCAGAACACTGAATATCGTGTTGTGACTGGCGAGCGGAGCACCGAGGCAAATTCATTGTATGTGTACAATGTGTACATCCTTGGTTCAAGTTCAAGTTAGATTTATTGTCACATGCATCAATTGGTACAGGGAGATTTGAGTTACCATACAGCCATAAAAATAGCACAACACAGTGTAGGTATGTTAGAATACTTACCTTCAGCGGCGCTGCAGTTCAGCCACTGGCCGTGTGCGCGATTTTGGCGCCTTTGGGGGGGGGGGGGGGGGGGGGGGGGGGGGGGGGGGGGGTTAAAACGCGGTTTTTCTCTACCTTGTCCTGGATTATATTTTGTTGGAGTGCAAGCTTTTGCTGAAGAATCGTTTCGACGGCCGTTCTCTGTATTTTCATTTTTAATCGCCCGACATGTTCAGCGCTGGAGTAATTTTAAAATCAGCTTCTAAAGCCGTCTACGCCGACAATGGGGACGGATTTCACGCAAGGGACAGGTAAAAGAAAGCTGTTTATTTATGTATAAAAGTGCTCCTTAAGATGCCTTTAATTCACATTTTAAATTGCGAAACGGTGATTTAGTCCCCATACGAACCGGCAGTATTTTTCCTGCCGATATGGGGTTTACATTCACCGCAAACCGCAAAGTTCCAAATGATCGCGTTCCAGAAAAACCCACTCGCAAGATGATTTAAATGGCCATTAATTTACAGGCATTAAACATTAAATTCCTTCCATTTGGCCTATAAATCCAGTACAATGAGTTTTAAAAATCATGCTATATTGTGATTTCTTGTGGGAATGATATTTGGACATTTAGGCTATTTAAAAATGTTAATCTATTCTTAAGAAATTGATAGATGTTTAGATCTGGTAATTGAATTTTGTAATTAGCGACAATTGGGTATCTAACTAATTATATGCTTTAATTTCAAGTCATCTAAGTGAGATTGTTTCACATTTGTTTGCAGAATGCTTCAATCTATAACAACTGAACATTTATTTGAGTTCTCTCAATTTCTAAGAAAGTTATGGGCTTTTGACTGTCCTGGATCACAGCTTTTGTGTTAAGTCAATGGAAAAGCAATAGGGAACAAGATGCTCATTTTCGAGTATGAAAATGGCCATAACTATTTTAATACTGAAGATATGAAAGTGAATTAGGTGTCAAATTAAACTTATGATTATGCTTTATCTGATGGGATAAATTACAGACTAGATTTTTTTAAATCTCAAAATTTTGTAACATTGCTACAACACACGATAGAACGTAACATGAACAATCCACACAGCGGAATCCACGTTTCGCACTGAGAGGAAAGGCAATACATTTCAATCATCTTCCTCTTCGTTCAATTCAATTCAATTCAATTCAACTTTATTGTCATTGCACAGATACAAGTATGGGTACAACGAAATGCAGTTTAGCGTCAGTCCGTAGTAATAGTGCAATATAGAAATAAAAATACAGGATAAGCAAACAATGTGGACGGAGAGACTGGAGAAATCTATCGGCGGGACTCCGAGTTCAGCAATGTGATAGTGTTGTTGTAGAAGCTGTTCCTCATCCTACTAGTACGAGACCTGAGGCTCCTGTACCGCCTCCCTGATGGGAGGAGGGCAAACAGTCCATGGTTAGGGTGGGAGGGGTCTTTGATGATCTTCCCAGCCCGTCTCAGACACCGTTTTCGGTGGAGGGCATCCATGGCAGGGAGCGGGGCACCGATGATGTAGTGAGCGGTTTTCACCACCCGTTGTAGTGCCTTCCTGTCCGCTACGGTGCAACTGCTGTACCATACCGTGAAGCAGGTGGTCAGGATGCTTTCGATGGCACAGCGGTAAAAGTTGTTCAGGATCTGGGGGGACAGGTGAGCTCTCTTGAGCCTCCTCAGGATTAAAGGCGCTGCTGCGCCTTTTTGATCAGCTTGCAGGTGTTGAGGGACCGTGGTCGGGACCTTTGAGCTCTCCGCAGTCGGCTCGATGTTCAGGCCTTCTCGCCGGGATGATCTGAACCCCAACGTCGGAACAAAACAACACTCACAGCGGCTTGGAGTTTCCGAATCGGCCACTTCTTACCGGAGACCGCGGTCAATAAAATGTATTCAATTCAATACAATTCAACCTACGCTGCACTCCCTCAATAGCTTGTTTATACTTTCTGAAATGTTTCCTGCCTCTAGCATATCCAAAAGCTTAATAATCTTAATAAACTTATATGTTTTAATAAGTTACCCACTCATCGTTCTAAACTCCAGAGTGTACAAGCCCAGCTGCTCCATTCTTTCAGCTTCTCTTTTCCCACTGAGAGTAGGGAAGATTCAAGCAAGCGGCCATGACTTGAGAATTAAGGGACAGAAGTTTAGGGGTAACATGAGGGGGAACTTCTTTACTCAGAGAGTGGTAGCTGTGTGGAATGAGCTTACAGTGGAACTGGTGGAGGCAGGTTCGTTTTTATCATTTAAAAATAAATTGAATAGTTATATGGACGGGAAAGGAATGGAGGGTTATGGTCTGAGCGCAGGTATATGGGACTAGGGGAGAATACGTGTTCGGCACAGACTAGAAGGGTCGAGATGGCCTGTTTCCGTGCTGTAATTGTTATATGGTTATATGGTTATATGACAGTCCCGCCATCCCGGGAATTAACCTGGTGAACTTACGCTGGGCTCCCTCAATAGCAAGAATGTCCTTCCTCAAATTAGGAGATACAACTACACACAATACCCCAGGTGCGGTTTCACCAGGGCCCTGTACAACTGCAGTCCGACCTATTCACAGGATAACGGGATCATTACATGGAAAGGAATTTGATAAATTTGATATCTAGTTTAGTGGAAACGTGCCGAATATTCTGCATTTGCGCTGGACAAATGATTGTGATGGGGAAATGTTGACTTCGTGACTGAAGGCGTTGTATTTCCGCAGATACAGTGGCTGCGAATGCCGGGGACGGATCGACCAGTTATGAAAATCTCCCAGATAATGCACAGGTTGGTTCCTATATCCAATACAATCAGTTTTATT
>NW_022630099.1:3562947-3615569 GCF_010909765.2 Amblyraja radiata
ACCCCCCCCCCTCCCCCCCACACTCGCCTCCTCCCCCCACACTCTCCCCCACACTTTCCCCCTTAAGAATTTGGTAAGGTTTTTATGAGACCCCCCTCAATCTTCTACATTCTAGCGAGTACAAGCCGAGTCTATCCAGTCTTTCGTCATATGAAAGTCCTGCCCCCAGGATGCAGACTCCCCAAGCTAAATATGAGGTGCTGTTCATCCAATTTCCGGTGTTGCTCGCTGTGGCCATGGAGGAGACCCAGGACAGAGAGGTCGGAGACGGAGTGGGAGGGCGAGTTGAAGTGCTGAGCCACCGGGAGGTCAGGTTGGTTATTGCGGACCGAGCGGAGGTGTTCGGCGAAACGATCGCCCAACCTCCGCTTCGTCTCACCGATATAGATCTGCTGACATCTAGAGCAGCGGATGCAATAGATGAGGTTGGAGGAGATGCAGGTGAACCTCTTGTCACACCTGGAACGACTGCTTGGGTCCTTGAACGGAGTCGAGGGGGGAGGTAAAGGGACAAGTGTTGCATCTCTTGCGGTTGCAAGGGAAAGTGCCCGGGGAGGGGTTGGTACGGGAAGGAAGGAAGCGAAGAATTGACAAAGGAGTTATGGAGGGAGCGGTCTTTGCGGAAGGCAGATATGGGGGGAGATGGGAAGATGTGGCGAGTGGTGGGGTCACACGGCTTGTACTCGCTAGAATTTAGAAGATTGAGGGGGGCTCTTATAGAAACTTACAAAATTCTTAAGGTGTTGGACAGGAAGATTATTCCCGATGTTGGGGAAGTCCAGAACAAGAGGTCGCAGTTTAAGTATAAGAGGGTAGTCTTTTAGGACAGAGATGAGAAAAGCATTGTTCACAAAGAGAGTGGTGAACCTGTGGAATTCTCTGCCAAAGAAGGTAGTTGGGGCCAGTTAATTGGCTATATTTAAGATGGAGTTAGATGAGGCCCTTGTTAAAGGGATCAGGGGGTATGGAGAGAAGACAGGTACAGGATATTGAGTTGGATGGTCAGCCATGATCATATTGAATGGCGAATGGTGTAGACTCGAAGGGCTGAATGGTCTCTACTCCTGCACCTATTGTCTATGTTTCTATGTGTCTAATGGGGGCGGGGATTTTGGTGATAATGTGGTAATGTGGCAGGTGGTGGTTCTCGTGGGAGGGTGTGGGTGGGTGGGTCCAGAAACTGCCGGAGATTCGGTGGGGGGCAGGTGGGTGGAACTTCGTTGGGTGGATCTTCGTGGCTGAATCGGAGGTCACCAGGGTCACAAGAGTCATCTATGGACCAGGTCACTGAGGATCCTCAGTGTGTTGGGGAGAGAGGGGTGTGGGGGGGGGGGGGGTTGAGCAGATGTGATGGAGAGGGAACGGATTCCTAAACCCCGCGACGCTGAGTGCATTTTACAATCAGAGAAACGGGCGATGTCACCAATTGTTTGAACTGCTGCCTGAACTTAGTCTGGGTGACGGCGTAAAGAGCCGTGTTTGTGCAGCAGCTCAGCATCTGCAACGTGTAGGCTAGATCGCCAACGAAGAAGTCTGGAGTGTCCCAGCTAAGAATTAAAAAATGCAGTTTGAACCATACAACAAATACCGCATAGACCGCCCACAACACGATGAAATTCCCCGAGATGACCAGCAGTAAAATGAGGGATTTCCTGCGGCTCTCCATCTCCGGGTCACTGCCACTCTCCCCACTGCTGGGACCCCGGAGTCTCATGCGGGCTCTGCTCGCCACTAACACGTATCTGATGGTCAAAGTGTTGAACACAACAATGAGGACAAATGGCATCACGGGGGTGATGAGATACTGGAGAAACTCCCCGATTCCCCAGGCCAGTGAGTAATGAACACCGGATCTTGCCGAACAAAACCAGGGCAGATTAACTAGTCTGTACCTACCGCTCAACATAAAATACCAGAAGGTGTTCTTTAAACAGCTCAGCACGGTCACTGTCCCCAGAACCACAGCCGCTGTTCTCTCGGTGCAATAGTTTGTTTTCAGCTTCAGGCAACAAATGGCCACAAAACGATCAAAGGTGAAGGTGACGGTGAACCAGACAGAACAGTCGGTGACGGCGTAAATGAAGACGGCATGGATATTACACCCTGGGACATACCACAGGAACCGAAATGCATCAAAGTAAGCAATGGGAATCTGCCTCATTATCAGGTCGACAATAATGACCAGTAGATCGGCCGTTGCCATGGCCATCAGGTAGCGAGTGACACCAGTGGAGAGACCGCACTTTCCCCGGGACAGGACCACAATGGTCAGCGTGTTCACTGTGAGGAGGGGGAGGGGGGGAAGTAAACATAGACATGACACACACACAGCCAGCGGACAAAGCAAACTCGGCAGATTCATCGAGGTGAGGGGGAAATCAAATGCACAATCCTGTTCTGGGATTGTAGAAGGTTGTCTAACGAGGCTGTCTAGTAGTAACTACTGAAGGAATACATTATTCTGCATCTGCTCGATTACTAAACAGATGAGAAGCTGCAGTTAGGAGGGTTGGGATAAAGAATCAGATCTGTGTCTGACCATTTCTCACTCACTTCACCATGGGAGTTTAGCTCTTTGCTTCACTGTGAGTGAATCAAAGATTATACAGCAGAGTAGGTATGAGCGAGCGAGGGAAGTGAGCGAAGGGAGGAGTTAGTTCAGGGATTTTATTGCCATCTGCATGGGTGCAAGGGAGGTGATCGTACATTAGACAATCTTGCTTACAGCAGCATGGTAAGAAACATAGACTGAAACCGCCGACATAAACACAGGTGGGTGACATACTCACACAGAATGTACACATCTATTCTGCAAGGCGGTCGGGTTGCAGAACCAACTCGCGTATTTAATAAACAAAGACATTAGGACAACATTAGAAAATAGGTCTACACGGAGTATGTTTCCACTAGGGGGAGAGTCTAGGACCAGAGGTCACATCCTCGCAATTAAAAGGGCGTTCCTTTAGGAAGGAGATGAGGAGGAATATAGAAACATAGACACACATAGACAATAGGTACAGGAGTAGAGGCCATTCGGCCCTTCGAGCCTGCATCCACCGCCATTCAATATGACCATGGCTGATCATCCAACTCAGTATCCTGTAACTGCCTTCTCTCCATACCCCCGATCCCTTTAGCCACAAGTGCCACATCTAACTCCCTCTTAAATATAGCTAATGAACTGGCCTCAACTACCTTCTGAGGCAGAAGATTCCACAGATTCACCACTCTCTGTGTGTGAAAAAAAAATGTTTTTCTCATCTCGGTCCTAAAAGACTTCCCCCTTATCCTTAAACTGTGTGTGACCCCTTTTTCTGGACTTCCCCAACATCGGGTACAATTTTCCTGAATCTAGTGTGTCCAACCCCTTAAGAATTTTGTAAGTTTCTATAAGATCTCCCCTCAATCTTCTAAATTCTAGCGTGTTCAAGCCGAGTCTATCCAGTCTTTCTTCATATGAAAGTCCTGCCATCCCAGGAATCAGTCTGGTGAACCTTCTCTGTACTCCCTCTATGGCAAGAATGTCTTTCCTCAGATTAGGAGACCAAAACTGTACGCAATACTCCAGGTGTGGTCTCACCAAGACCCTGTACAACTGCAGTAGAGCCTCCCTGCTCCTATACTCAAATCATTTCAACTTCATAGTGATAAACCTCTGATCCCCACAAACAGGCAGGCAACATCAACACATTACCCATTACTCTGTCGAAGATGTCTTCAAGGGACAAGTACGTCATGAATTGTCCGAGCTACAGACATTTATACCGGATCCCCGTCACTGCCGCTTCTCACCTGCTATTGCGCGGGAATTTGAACGGGGACTTACCTGGAAGAGCAACAAGGGCTAGCATGGGATAAAGAACAGGCTGCATAACTTTGAGTGCAATGGAGATTCGATAACTTAAGCTGTTCCAAGGATTAAAATAATCGTCGGCCCAAAAGAAGATACCCTTCTCCATGGCGGTTACTTCCCAGTCTATCGTTTTCACAGACCGATCCATTTGTGTAACACCGCACGCACTCTCTCACTGTTCCCCGATTACACTCAGTGACATTCACTTCACTCTCTAATATTCCCGGATTCCGAATCATCCATCTAACATCCCACTTTATTGTCCACAGATTGCCAATGGGTTTTCTCCCTCTGTGGATGGAGCTGCTGCACTCTGTCTGTCGGTGACGGGCGGGATGATCTCACCGACACTCTCATATCCCTGCAACAAAAGGAATGGTTTATATTGTGAACTGGGAAATCTCCAGAGGGTGGGTGACACAACCGGGCTCCGTGTAGACTGACGTTAATCACACACACTCACTGAACAAACATCTACTGTTAACTATTTTGTGTCCGGCCGGGCACAAAGTGCCTCCCTCACTGAAAGGGCACCAGTCATCATGGGTGATGATATCCAGTCTATATGTTCTGTCTAGTGCACAGTTAGTGCCGGGGGAGGGAGCAATCTACAGGCCTGGTAGAATCCGCACCATCTCTCCGCAATCTCGATAATCGTGAGCAGTCGCCTGAAATCGCAATGTTCAGTTTATTCGTTTCCATTAACGAGTGCATTTCGGGAATCTTCATTCATTTAATCTGACATCTTGAAAGATAGAAACATAGTAACATAGACAATAGGTGCAGGAGTAGAGGCCATTTGGCCCTTCGAGCCTGCACCGCCATTCAATATGCTCATGGCTGATCATCCAACTCAGTATCCTGTACCTGCCTTCTCTCCATACCCCCTGATCCCTTTAGCCACAGGGGCCACATCTAACTCCCTCTTAAATATAGCCAATGAACTGCGGCCTCAACTACCTTCTGTGGCAGAGAATTCCACAGATTCACCACTCTCTGTGTGAAAAATGACATTCTCATCTCGGTCCTAAAAGACTTCCCCCTTATCCTTAAACTGTGTGGCCCCTTGATCTGGAATTCCTCAACATCGAGAACAATCTTCCTGCATCTAGCCTATCCAACCCCTTAAGAATGTTGTACGTTTCTATAAGATCCCAACTCAATCTTCTAAATTCAAGCGAGTACCAGCCGAGTGTATTCAGTCTTTCTTCATATGAAAGTCCTGACATCCCAGGAATCCGTCTGGTGAACCTTCTCTGTACTCCCTCTATGGCTAGAATGTATTTCCTCAGATTAGGAGCCCAAAACTGTACGTAATACTCCAGGAGTGGTCTCACCAAGACCCTGTACAACTGCAGTAGAACCTCCCTGCTCCTATACTCAAATCCTTTTGCTATGGATGCTAACATACCATTCGCTTTCTTAGGAACATAGAAACATAAATGATGGATAGGACAGGTCGATGGCCACCACGTTGTTTAATCTCCTACATTCCTGGGCTTTCGAAGTGCCGAACCAGGCCATGTGGCAACCATTCAGTATGGTCTCTATCTTAGACTTGTAGAAGATCTGGATTACATTCACCACCACACCGATGTCCTTTCTGCTCGACTCTAACACAGTCAAGTCGGTTGACTTTATTTGTGATTCAATCAATTTGTTGGGTCCACGACAGATCTTCAGAAATATTCACGGCAAGGAACATAACGTTGTTGACTCTCTCCACCATCGAACCGTGGATGAAGACAGGTTAATCGATCCTCGGCCTTTCTCTTCTAAAATCAGCAATATACCACTTGCCCGTGGGAAAGGCATTGACGAAGGACATGTGAGGTGTCGTGGATTGGACCGGGGGATAGGATGGAATCCAGGTATGTGGAAAGTAATTCAGTGGGGGCAAGAACACGCTGAAACAATGGGTCTACCTGGACAGTCAGAAGAAGCACGTTGGGACTGGGTTCCAAATGCTGTGCCTATTTTCAAGAAGGGCTGCAAGGAACATGCGAGGAACTATTGGCCGGGAAGGTTAACATCTGTAGTTGGTAAGTTGCTGGAGAGTGTTCTGTGGGATATGAATGAATGATTGAATGAATGAATGAATGAATGAATGAATGAATGAATGACTGAATGAATGAATGAATGAATGAATGAATGAATGAATGAATGAATGAATGAATGAATGAATGAATGAATGAATGAATGAATGAATGACTGAATGAATGAATGAATGAATGAATGAGTTCATTGGCCAAGTAATCACGTACAATGAATTTTCCTTGGTGAATTTACAGGCATTTGGGTGGTCAAGAGCAGATTAGGGACTGTCAGCATGGTTTTGTACGTTGAAGGTCGTATCTCACAAATCTGATTGATTTTTTCGAAGACGTGAGCAAAAAGGTTGATGAAAGCAGAGCTGTGGATGTTGTGTACATGGACTTTATAACAAGAGGAATCGAATATAAGAGCAAATAGGTCATTCTGCAGTTGCACAGGGCCACAGTGAGACGACACGTGGAGTATTGTGTGCAGTTAGTGTCCCCTAATTTGAGGAAGGCCATTCTTGCAATTGAGGGAGCCCAGCGTAGGTTCACCAGATTAATTCCCGGGATGGCGGGACTATCATATGCTGAGAGAATGGAGCGGCTGGACTTGTACACTCTGGTGTTTAGAAGGTTGAGAGGAGATCTCATTGAAACGTTTAAGATTGTTAAGGGTTTGGACACGTTAGAGGCAGGAAACATGTTCCCGATGTGGGGGAAGTCCTGAACCAGAGGCCACAGTTTAAGAATAAGGGGTCGGCCATTTAGAACGAAGACGAGGAAACACTTTTTCTCACACAGAGTTGTAAGTCTGTGGAATGCTCTGCCTCAGAGGGCGATGGAGGAATTTTCTCCGGATGCTTTCAAGAGAGAGCTAGACAGGGCTCTTAAAATAGCGGAGTCAGGGAATATGGGGAGAAGGCAGGAACGGGGTCCTGATAAGGGATGTTCAGCCATGATCACATTGAATGGCGGTGCTGGTTCGAAGGGACGAATGGCCTCTACTCCTGCACCTGTTGTCTATTGATTTCAGTATCGCGTTCGACAAGATGTCGCATGGTAGGCTGCTCTGGAAGGTTAGATCGCATGGGATCCAAAGAGAGACAGCTGAATTGATAGCAAATTGGCTCCATGGAAGGAAGCAGAGAGTGATGGTGGAAGGTTGCTTCTCAGACTGGATGCCTGTGACTAGTGGTGTGCCTCAATGTTCAGTGCTGGGCCCGTTACTGTTTGTCATCTGCATCAATGATTTGGATGAGAACATACAGAGCAAGATTAGCAAGTGTGTTGATGATACAAAAGTGAGTGGTTTTGTAGACAGTGAAGATGGTTGTGCAAGATTGCAGCAGGATCTGGATCGATTGGCCAGGTGGGCGGAGGAATAGTTGATGGAATTTAATACAGAGAAGTGTGAGGTTTTGGGACATCGAACAAGGGCAGGACCTACACAGTGAATGGTCGGCCTCTGGGTAGTGTTGTAGAGCAGGGGGATCTAGGAGGTAGACAAAAATGCTGGAGAAACTCAGCGGGTGCAGCAGGACCTAAGGAGCGAAGGAGTTAGGCAACGTTTCGGGCCGAGATCCTTATTCAGTCTGACGAAGGGTTTCGGCCCGAAACGTTGGCTATCTCCTTCGCTCCATAGATGCTGCTGCACCCGCTGAATTTCTCGAGCATTTTTGTCTACCTTGGATTTTCCAGCATCTGATGCAATTTCTTCTTAAACACAGAGGGGTCTAGGAGTACAGGTGCATGGTTCTATGAAGGACGAGTCGCAGGTAGGTAAGCTGATCAAAAAGGCTTTTGGCACTTTGGCCTTCATCAGTCAGAGTATTGAGTCTAGAAGTTGGGAGGTCATGCTGCAGTTGTATCAGACGGTGAGACCGCATTTAGAAGAATGTGTTCAGTTCTGGGCACCATATTATAAGAACAATATTGTCAAGCTTGAAAGGGTTCAGAGAAGTTTTCCGAGGAAGATGCCAGGACTAGAGCGAGTGAGCTGTAGGGATAGGTTGGCTAGGCTGGGTCTGTATTGCATGGAACGTAGGAGGATGAGGGGAGATCTTGTGCTGGCCAAGCTGAAAAATATCACAATCCCCCTGCTGGACCCTCTACAGTTTGCATATCGGGCCAATAGATCTGTGGATGATGCAGTCAACCTGGGCCTGCACTTCATCCTCTAGCACCAAGACCGCCAGGGGACCTATGCGAGGATAATATGTATTTTAATTCAGCTCTGCATTCAACACCATTGTGCCAGAGCAACTACATTTTGAAATGGAAAATATGGCGGGTCGTTCAGACGCGTTCAGCGGCTTTGCGCTCCCAAGCCCGAGTTAACTCGGAGCAGCCCGGCACAGTACGCGGCTGTGAAAGTAAGGTAATTAAAGACCTCAGAACACCTAGAACCCTTAGAACCCTTAGAAACCCCAGTAACCCCAGAAACCATAGGAAGAAACTCACCTCCAGGACGAGGAAATCCAGGACCCGCATCGCAATCCCGACGGGTCGCACATGGATCCGCACGGAACTGCTCAACATCGGACATGGCTGCGAGAAACTGGCGTGTGAGTACTACAGTACCCTCACCAAAATCCCGATGGAGCTGGGCAGAACAGCCCCCTGGATCACCACTCCGGAGGGTAGGAGACGGAGCAAGCGTCGGGAGCGAAAGCAGAAACGTGGAAAGCGAGCGGGGGTGCAGGACAAGCTACGGAGGACTCCACAAAGACCATCTCTCCCAAGCGTCTTTCTCGCGAATGTCCGGTCACTCACCAACAAGCTGGATGAGGTAAGGCTCTGGATCAACACCCAGCGACCCCTGAAAGACTGCTGTGTGCTGATCTTAACAGAGACCTGGCTCAGCGCGCTGGTTCCCGATGGGGCTGTGGACCTAACCAACCGGTCACTGCATCGTGCTGATAGAACAAAGGACTCCGGTAAGAGCAAGGGTGGCGGGCTCTGCATCTACATCAACAATGACTGGTGCACCAACCACACTGCAATAGAGAGCTACTGTTCCCCAGACCTGGAATACCTACTGCTTAAATGTTTGCCGTTTTACCTGCCTCGGGAGTTTACTGTGGTTATCATCATGGCCACATACATCCCACCACAGGCTGATTGTTAACCTAGCACTAGCACAGCTGCACTCGGCCATCAGTAAGCAGCAGGATGCTCACCCCGACGGTGCCTTCATTGTTGCAGGGGACTTTAACCAGATCGACCTACGAGCCACACTCCGCAAATTCCACCAGCATGTGCAATGCCCTACCAGGGGCTCAAACACACTGAATAAAGTGTACACCAACATCAAGGACGCTTACAGAGCTCTCCCCTGCCCATCCCTGGGACAATCCGATCACCTCTCACTGTTTCTACTGCCATCATACAAACCCCTCATCCGCAAGACCAAACCTGCAATAAGGACGGTGAAAATATGGCCCGAGGATGCCACCCTACAACTCCAGGACTGCTTTGATCGCACCGACTGGGACCTGTTTGAACAACAGGCTACAAGTGGTACAGAGGTAGACTTGGAGGAGTACACATCCACTGTGCTCTCCTACATCAACTGCTGTGTGGAGACTGTCACAGTGGACAAGCAAATAAAGATGTTCCCAAATGGAAATCCTGGATGAACAAGGAGGTTCAGGATCTGCTAAGGGCATGCAACAACGCCTTTAAATCCAGGGACACTTCTGCTTACAGTGCGGCCAGGTCGAACCTGAACAGAGGCATAAAAAAGGCCAAAGACATCCACAGGCAAAGGGTAGAAGACCATTTCAATACCGCGGACACGAGAAGCATGTGGCAGGGTGTCAGGGACATCACTGACTACAAGAGCAGCCCCGCCTGCCCCCACGGTGATATCACACTGGCCAACGAACTAAACACCTTCTTTACCAGGTTCTAAACTGGCAACCCCACCAGGAGTGGAATAACCCCGGCCATGGCGGAGGGACAGGCCTTAACACTGAGCACTCAGGAGGTACAGTGCGCTCTGCGTAGGATCAATCCACGCAAGGCTGCAGGCCCGGATGGAGTACAGGGAAGGGTACTAAAGGACTGTGCTGGACAGCTGGCGGAGGTATTCACGAGAATCTTCAATCTATCTCTATCTCTGGCAACGGTCCCCAAGTGCCTGAAAACAGCCACCATAATGCCGGTGCCGAAAAAGGCCAAGTCACCAACCTGAACGACTACCGCCCGGTTGCCCTAACTCCAATCCCAATGAAGTGCTTCGAAAGGCTGGTCCTCTCACATATCAATTCCAGCATCCCTGCCTCACTGGACTCTCATCAATTTGCATACAGGGCAAATAGATCAACAGAGGATGCCATCTCTCTGGCTCTTCACACTGTCCTGACTCACCTGGAAAGACAGGGCACGTACGTGAGGATGCTCATCATTGACTATAGCTCTGCATTCAATACGGTCATCCCCACCAAGCTCACCACCAAACACCACCAGCTAGGCCTCAGCTCGCCGATATGCGATTGGATCCTGAACGTTCTGACGGAGCGACCGCAGGCAGTGAAACTGGGCCCGCACCTGTCCTCCACTACCACCCTGAGCACCGGCACACCACAGGGCTGTGTACTAAGCCCCATGCTCTACTCCCTCTTCACTCACGACTGTGTTCCTGCATTCGACACCAACACCATCGTGAAGTTTGCAGACGACACAACAGTGATTGGGCTGATCACCAACGGTGATGAAACTAAATACAGGGCGGAGGTGCAGAACCTGGCGGACTGGTGCACACGTAACAACTTGTCACTAAACACATCCAAGAACAATGAGCTGATTATTGACTTCAGGAGGTCCCATAATGGAGAATTCGCCAAATCTCCATTCACGGGCAAAGTGTGGAGAGAGTGTCCACCTTTAAGTTTCTGGGCACTCACATTTCAGAGGACCTCACCTGGTCCACCAACACCACTGCGCTTGTCAAGAAGGCACAGCAACGACTGTTCTTCCTGAGGACATTAAAAAAGACTTGTCTGCCCCAACAGCAGCTGACAACGTTCTACCGCTGCACCACAGAGAGCATATTAACGTATGGCATCTATGTGTGGTATCTCAGCTGCAGGGAGGCGGAGAGGAGAGCTCTTCAGCGCGTCGTCCACAGAGCGCAGAGGATCATTGGGACATAGCTACCAGCCTTGGAGGGCATCTACCACACACGGTGCCTCAGGAAGGCCGTCAGCATCCACAAAGACTCATCACACCCCTGTAACGGACGGTTACCTCCCTCCGGCAGACGTTACAAGGCCTTCTACGCCAGAACCTCCAGATTCAGAAACAGCTTTATTCCAAGAGCTATAGCGGCTCTGAACCGGCCCTGCTGAGTGCCCCCCATCCCCCCCTGGACTGTCTCCCTCGAATGGCCACGACACACAGCTTATTCACTTATTTTACTTCTCTTTTTCATCGGTTGGAGCTGCATACTGAATCTCGTTGCACTGACGTGCAATGACAATAAAATATAATATTATTATTATTATTATTATTATTATTATTATTATTATTATTATTATTATTATTATTATTATTATTATTATTATTATTATTATTATTATTATTATTATTATTATTATTATTATTATTATCCAAACTTTCCGAGTTGACTGTGTCTGAACCCCTCTGTCGGTGGATCACCAGCTTCCTGACAGACAGGAAGCAGCATGTGAGGCTGGGAAAGCACATCTCGGACCCGCAGACCCTGAGCATAGGAGCACCGCAAGGCAGCGTTCTCTCCCCTCCCCTCTACTCTCTATACACCAACGACTGCACCTCCACTGACTCCTCTGTCAAGATTCTCAAGTTTACGGACGACACAACCCTGATTGGACTGATTCTATGACATTCTTGCCATAGAGGGTGTACAGAGAAGGTTCTCCAGACTGATTCCTGGGATGGCAGAACTTTCATATGAAGAAGACTGTATAGGCTTGACTTATACTTGCTAGAATTTAGAAGAATGAGGGGGGTTCTTATAGAAACTTACTAAATTCTTAAGGGGTTGGACAGGCCAGATGCGGGAAGATTGTTCCCGATGTTGGGGAAGTCCAGAACAAGGGGTCACACAGTTAAAGGATAAGGGGAAATTCTTTTGGGATCGAGATGAGAAAAATACGCTGCCGCAGAAGGTAGTTGAGGCCAGTTCATTGGCTATATTTAAGAGGGAGTTAGATGTGGCCGTTGTGGCTAAAGGGATCAGGGGGGTATGGAGAGAACGCATGTACAGGATTCTGAGTTGGATGATCAGCCATGATCATATCGAATGGCGGTGCAGGCTCGACGGGCCGAATGGCCGTCTCCTGCACCTATTTTCTATATTTCTATGTTTCTAACTCAGTATCCCGTACCTGCCTTCTCACCATCCCCCCTGATCCCTTTAGCCACAAGGGCCACATCTAACTCCCTCTTAAATATAGCAAATTAACTGGCCTCAACCAACTTCTGTGGCAGAGAATTCCAGAGATTCACCACTCTCTGTGTGAAAAATGTTTTTCTCATCTCGGTCCTAAAGAATTTCCCCTCTATCCTCAAACTGTGACCCCTTGTCCTGGACTTCCCCAACATCGGGAACAATCTTCCTGCATCTAGCCTGTCCAACCCCTTAAGAATGTTGTAAGTTTCTATAAGAACCCCCCTTCAAGGATTTGAGTATAAGAGCAGAGAGGTTCTACTGCAGTTGTACAGGGTCTTGGTGAGACCACACCTGGAGTATTGCGTACAGTTTTGGTCTCCTAATCTGAGGAAAGACATTCTTGCCATACAGGGAGTATAGAGAAGGTTCACCAGACTGATTCCTGGGATGGCAGGACTTTCATATGAAGAAAGACTGGACAGACTCGGCTTGTACTCGCTAGAATTTAGAAGATTGAGGGGGGTTCATATAGAAACTTACAAAATTCTTAAGGGGTTGGACAGGCTAGATGCAGGAATATTATTGCCGATGTTGCGGAAGTCCAGAACTAGGAGTCACACAGTTTCAGGATATGAGGGAATTTTTTTAGGACCGAGATGAGAAAATCATTTTTTACACAGAGAGTGGTGAATCTGTGGAATTATCAGCCCCAGAAGGTAGTTGAGGCCACAGTTCACTTGCTATATTTAAGAAGGAGTTAGATGTGGCCCTGGTGGCTAAAGGGATCAGGGGGTATGGAGGTAAGGCAGGGATGGGATACTGAGTTGGATGATCAGCCATGATCATATTGAATGGCGGTGCATGCTATAAGGGCCGAATAGCCTCTACTCCTGCACCTATTTTCTATGTTTCTATGTTTCTGTAAACACGTCTCTCGTCCTGTATGTTTACAGTAGGAACGGCGCCGCTAATTACATTCCCTCATTTTCACCCCGGGGGGTTCCTTGACGGATATAATGGGTCCTCCAACGATCACGCTTCAACCAGAGGTGCTCTCGGCTTCTCCGGGGGAACATGCACGAACCGCCGACCGGCGCTGTGTACGCGATCTACTACCCAGTGCTAGCCGCGCTCGGTATACCAGGTAAACTGGTGGGCGGGTAAACTCACGACGCAGCGGCCTCTGCAGTCCGTCTGTTTTTAAAAAACTTGTTTAAATGTAGTTATAGTGTTTTTTTTATAAACTGGGTATGTGTGTGTGTGTGTGTGTGGGGGGGGGGGACTTTTCAATATTTCCCCTGCACGTAGACCACGACCTTTTTTCTGTCGGGTCTCCGTTGTCGTTGGGGCTTGATCAACGTGGAGCGGCCTCCAGCAGGAACGACCCGGGGCTCCAGTCGCGGAGCTGCGGACTTACCCACCATCTCGGAACTGGCCGTGTTCGGAGCGGGAGGAGAGGTGGTGGCGCGCTGCTGCGGCCCGACCCCGGGTTTTCGCGGGCCCCAACCGCAGGTCTGGTGGACAGTAACACCGGGAGCCCGCGGGGTCCCTGGTGGGAGATCGCTTTTCGGGTCTATCGCAACGGCGACTTCTCCCGCCCGAGTTGCAGGGTTGAAGAGTACCTGTAGTGGGGCCTTACATCATCGCCCGACGGGGACTCCAACACGAAGACCCGGAACGGGGCCTTACATCGCCCGGCGCGGCTTTAACGGCCGTGGGATACTTACCATCGCCCGCCAGGGACTTTGACTCTGACATCGGGAGGAGAATGGGGAGAGATAAGACTTTGCCTTCCTGAGAAGGAGATTCACTGTGATGGATGTTTGTGTAAATGTTGTTGTGTCTTGGTTCTTTTATCTTGTGTGTGTGACTGCAGAAACCACATTTCGTTTGAACCTCAAGAGGGTCAAATGATAACAAATATATTGTATTGTGTTGTATTAAACCGGACAATGTTGTACTGGATAGCTTTTACATTTTATCAAGTCAATTAATCGTGTCTATTAATCTACAAACCCGCATGTCTTTGGAGCGCGGGAGGAAACCGAAGATCTCGGAGAAAACCCACGCAGATCGCAGGGAGAGAGAGAACGTACAAACTCCGTGGCGACAGCAGCCAGAGAGTCGGGTTCGATCTCGACTACGGGTGCTGTCTGTACGGAGTCTGACCGTTCTCACCCAGTTATCACCCAGCGCTCCGGTGTTCCTCCCACTGTCCAAAGACTTGCTGGTTTGTAAGCTATTCGGTTTTTTGTAAAGTTGTGTGTAGGATATTGACAGTGTCGGGGGTGGATAGCATTCGTGTGCGGGCATCGTTGGTCGGCACGGACTCGCTGAGCCGATATGCCTGTTTCCGCGCTGTATCTCTGAACTAAACTAATCTAAATGTGTCCTATTCTTGGCGAGACACGGGCAGGGCGGGGGGGGGGGAGGGGCGGACAATCAGACTTCTAAACAGCTTCCTGCCACAGGTTGTGAGGCTGCTAAACAGTCACTCCACCTGATTCTGCTGCTTTGCACTGACAATTTAATAACTGGCACTGGGTAATAACTCCGGCACTGGCTCAGGTCACTTAAATCAGCTGCCTTGGACATTTTATGACTTTTTATTAAATTGTATTTTAATGTTGCATTTTTACCTGCACTTTGAAACTATTCGTACTGTTTTATCAAGGACTGAATTGTTTTTTATTCTATGTGTGAAATGTTTAAGTTTTTATGTGCGTTGCTCCGGTCTTCCCTGGTAAACATAGAAACATAGACAATAGGTGCAGGAGTAGAGGCCATTCGGCCCTTCGAGCCTGCGCCGCCATTCAATGTGATCATGGCTGATCATCCAACTCAGTATCCTGTACCAGCCTTCTCTCAATACCCCCTGATCCCTTTAGCCACAAGGGCCACATCTAACTCCCTCTTCAATATAGCCAATGAACTGTGGCCTCAACTACCTTCTGTGGCAGAGAATTCCACAGATTCACCACTCTGTGTGTAAAAAATGATTTTCTCATCTCGGTACTAAAAGACTTCCCTCTTATCCTTAAACTGTGATCCCTTGTTCTGGACTTGCCCAACATCGGGAATAATCTTCCTGCATCTAGCCTGTCCAACCCCTTAAGAATTTTGTAAGTTTCTATAAGATCCCCCCTGAATCTTCTAAATTCTAGCGTGTACAAGCCGAGTCTATCCAGTCTTTCTTCATATGAAAGTCCTGACATCCCAGGAATCATTCTGGTGAACCTTCTCCGTACTCCCTCCACGGCAAGAATGTCTTTTCACAGATTTGGACTCTCTGTGATTTGCATTCCAAGGAACTTTATTTTCTCCACTCTCTCCACCGTGTTGCCACTGATGTTGAGCGGCGTGTGTTTGGGCTGCGACCTCCTGAATTCGACAATCATCGCCTTTGTTTTGTCGACGTTTAATTCTAAGTTGTTACTTGTGGGCGGAACACCAAGGCAAATTCCTTGTATATGAATACTTGGCCAATACATACATACTTACTTACCTGCACTTCTTCCCTACACAGTCAACATTGTAGCCATTGTGATCCTGTGGCGGGGGAAGTGCGGTCTATCCAGGTGTATCGCCCTCTACCTGGTTGCCATGGCGGCGTCGGATCTGACGGTGGTCGTCACCGGCGTCATTCTCCAACGCATCGCCGGCATTTACTTCCCCGGAAGTTACCTGTCGCTCACCTGGATCTGCCGCATCCAGACCCCAGTCGCTTATGCGTCCAGAGACTGCTCCGTCTGGCTGACCGTCGCTTTCACCTTCGGTCGCTTCGTGGCCATTTGTTGCCACAATTTTAAACGCAGGTACTGCACCAAAGCAACGGCGGCGCCCGTCGTCGGCGGGATTGTGGCTTCGATCTGTTGCAAAGATGTCCCCTGGTATTTCATTTACCAACCGTTGTACATCGCGGACAAGCTTCCTTGGTATTGCCGGATAATCCCAAGCTTTTATACCTCTCCGTGGTGGCGAGCTTACTCCTACATGAATCGCGTCACCACCCCTCTACTGCCTTTCGCGATTATACTGCTGCTGAATTTTCTAACCGTCAAACACATCGTCGCTGCCGGCAGAGTCCGGAAGTCAATGAGAAATGACGCTCGCACCGACAAAGGTCCTGACCCCGAGATGGAGAGCCGCAGGAAGTCGATCATTTTACTATTCAGCATTTCCGGCAACTTCATCCTGCTGTGGATGACGTACATGGTGCATTATTTGTACGTTCGGATCACTGGAACTCATACTTACTCTGGATACAACGACCCGGTGTTTATTCTCGAGGAAGCGGGGAATATGCTTCTGCTTCTCAGTTGCTGCACCAACACATTTATTTATACAGTAACCCAGAGGAAATTCAGAGATCAGCTGAAGACAATGATAACGTACCCGTTCCGTCAGGTTGCTAAGTGTGTTTAGTTGAGTTGAATTGGGTTGGGATGAGTTGGGTTGGGAATAGTTTAGACTTAGATCTTAGACTTAGACTTAGATCCTTTATTTGTCATTCAGACCTTTCGGTCTGAACGAAATGTCGTTGCCTGCAGCCATACATATAATAATAATAATAATAATAATAATAGTACATTTTATTTATGGGCGCCTTTCAAGAATCTCAAGGACACCGTACAAAAATTTAGCAAGTAGAGGAAAAACATGTATGCGGAATGAAATAAATAGTATAGACATGACTAGTACACAAATTAAAGACATAATTCAATTCAAAACACAATATGAGGCAATTCAAGCACAGATGAAAAGGGAGGGGGACGTGGGGCTAATGATAGGCAGAGGTGAAGAGATGGGTCTTGAGGCGGGACTGGAAGATGGTGAGGGACACAGAATTGCGGATCAGTTGGGGGAGGGAGTTCCGGAGCCTGGGCGCTGCCCTGGAGAAGGCTTTGTCCCCAAAACTGCGGATGTTGGATTTGTGGATGGAGAGGAGACCGGCTGATGTGGATCTGAGGGACCATGAGGGTTGGTAGGGGGAGAGGAGGTCAGTGAGATATGGGGGGGGGGGGCAGATGATGGAGGGCTTTGTAGGTGAGGACCAGGATTTTGTAGGTGATCCGGTGGGAGCTGGGAAGCCAGTGAAGTTGTTTGAGGACTGGAGTGATGTGATGCAAGGCCAGGATTTGGTGTGGGTGATGAGTCGGGCGGCTGCGTTCTGGACCAGTTGGAGTCGGTTGATGTAGGTGGAGCTGATGCCAAGGAGAAGTGAGTTGAAGTAGTCCAGTCGGGAGGAGATGAAGGCATGGATGAGTCTTTCAGCAGCGGGAGGTGCGAGCGAGGGTCTGATTTTGGCGATGTTGCGGAGGAGAAAGAAGCAGTTTTTAATGACATGGCGGATGTGAGGCTCAAGGGAGAGGGTCTGGGGAGATGGGGAGACAGTGGTGCCGTCGATGGTGAGAGTGGGGTTATTGATTTTGCTGAGTGTGGATTTGGAGCCTATGAGGAGGAATTCTGTATATAATAATAAACAACAAAACACACAATAAACACAAATTAACATCCACCACAGTGAGTTCACCAGGCACATCCTCACTGTGATGGAGGCAAAAATCTTAGGGTTACTGTCTCTTCCCTCCTCTTCTCATTTTGCGCTGAGGCGATACCAGAAGATTGAGGGGGAATCTTATAGAAACTTACAACATTCTTAAGGGGTTGGACAGGCTATATGCAGGAAGAATGTTTCCGATGATGTGGTAGTCCAGAACAAGGGCCCACAGTTTAAGGATAACAGGAAAATATTTTAGGACCGAGATGAGAAAATCATTTTTCACACACAGCGAGTGGTGAATCTGTGGAATTCTCTGCCACAGAAGGTAGTTGCGGCCACATTTCATGGGCTATATTTAAGAGGGAGTTAGATGTGGATCTTGTGGCTAAAGGGATCAGGGGGTATGGAGGGAAGGCAGGTACAGGATACTGAGTTGGATGATCAGCCATGATCATATTGAATGGCGATGCATGCTCGAAGATCCGAATGGCCTCTACTCCTGCACCTATTGTCGATGTGTCTATGTTTCTATTTCGAATTGCTTGCTGTGTGTTACCTCGATGTATGTAAGGAAATAAAGATTTTAAATTATTGTTACAGGCATGTCACTGAATATTAGGAAGAATTTTTAAAATATGTAGACATTATTGTTATGTTTTATGACATTGAAACATAGAAACATAGACAATATGTGCAGGAGGAGGCCATTCGGTCCTTCGAGCCAGCACCGCCATTCATTATGAACATGGCTGAATGTCCCCTATCAATAACCCGTGCCCGCCTTCTCCCCATATCCGTTGACTCCACTAGCCCCTAGAGCTCTATCTAACTCGCTCTTAAATCCATCCAGTGATTTGGCCTCCACTGCCCTCTGTGGCAGGGAATTCCACAGATTCACACAACTCTCTGGGTGAAAACTTTTTTTCTCACCTCAGTCTTAAATGGCCTCCCCTTTATTCTAAGACTGTGTGGCCCCTAGTTCTGGACTCGCCCAACATTGGGACCACACATTAAACTAAAGAAGATAGTTTACACAGAAGGACACAAGGTGCGGGTGTACTGTAACCAAAACTGGGCCACGTACTGAGGAAGGATGTGCCGGCTCTGGAGCGGGCGCAGAGGGGGTTTACAAGAATGATTCCAGGAGTGAGTGGGTTCGCATATGATGAGCGTTTACAGCACTGGGCCTGTGTTTGCTGGAGTTTAGAAGGTTGAAGGGGGACATCGTTGAACCTACCGAATAGTGAAAGGCTTAGACAGCGTGGATGTGGACAGGATGGTCCACAACTGGGAGAGGTCAAGGCCTCAGAATTAAAAGGTGCTCATTTAGAAAGCAACCTCTTTAATCAGAGGGTAGTTAATCTGTGGAACTCATTGCCAAAGATGGCTGTGGAGGCCACAAGTCAGTGGGTATTTTTTAAGGCAGGGACAGATAGATTCTTGATTAGAATAGGTGTCAAGGGTTATGGGGAGAAGGCAAGAAAATGGGATTTCAGATGTAGATATCAGCCATGATTGAATGGCGGAATTGATTCGATGGCCGACTGGGCCAATTCTACTCCTATAACTTGTAAGTCCAAACTAATTGCTGGACTTTCCATTTTTATGGACTTTCTGACCGTTCCTCGGCCGCCGATGTGTCAGATAATCGCCTGTCCATTCCGTCCACAGATGCTGCCTGGCCCGCTGGGTCCCTCCAGCACTTGGCGACTATCTCAGCGGACGCCAAGCGCCAAACGCCCACCCGAGAACCTTCTCCAGAACCCATCAGCATTCATCCCGTGACGTTGCAACTCAGCGCCAATCTGTTTCCGGGTGGATTGGCACGAACATAACACTGCTACTTAAAATTCTGTCAATTTCCAGTTTTGTTTTTAAAAAAAAATATTTTTATTTATTAGAAGTACAAAAAGTTACAGTAGTACACGCCACATATACCTTATTACATTTGTTGTACCCCTTCATTTTTTGAGCTTTAAGAAAGATATAAAGAAAGGAAGTAAAGAAAGTGAGAAAGAGTCGTGATAGTGCGAGAATGTGTTGGGGGGGAAAAGCCCATTAGGAGAAGAGTTAGGGAAGAAAGTTAAGAAATAGAAACAGTTGCTCTGTTATGTAAAACCACGCAAAATGGGATATACCAACTTCATATTTTTCATCCCCCATTATCGGACCCTGGCCCGTTTATTTTTTAAATTACTCTTGCACCTTATACTTGCAGTAAATCAATAAATGCAGACCACGTCTTTTGGAAGTGTTCTGATTTGCCTGCAAGAAGGAGTCTCATATCTTCCAGATTTAGTGTTTCGAGGACTGAGGTGGACTGAGGCGGAGCGCGTCTCCAACTACAAATTCCTCGGGGTACACATCTCGGAGGATCTGTCCTGGTCCCTCAACACCTCCAAGCTGATCAAAAAGGCGCAGCAGCGCCTTTACTTCCTGAGGAGGCTCAAGAAAGCGCACCTGTCCCCCCAGATCCTGACCAACTTTCGAAAGCATCCTGACCACCTGCTTCACGGTATGGTACAGCAGTTGCACCGTAGCGGACAGGAAGGCTTTACAACGGGTGGTGAAAACCGCTCAGGTCATCATCGGTGCCCCGCTCCCTGCCATGGATGCCCTCCACCGAAAACGGTCTGAGACGGGCCGGGAAGGTCATCAAAGACCCCTCCCACCCTAACCATGGACTGTTTGCCCTCCTCCCATCAGGGAGGCGGTACAGGAGCCTCAGGTCTCGTACTAGTAGGATGAGGAACAGCTTCTACAACAACACTATCACATTGTTGAACTCGGATTCCCGCCGATAGATTTCTCCGGTCTCTCCGTCCACATTGTTTGCTTATTCTGTATTTTTATTTCTATATTGCACTATTACTACGGACTGACGCTAAACTGCATTTCGTTGTACCCATACTTGTATCTGTGCAATGACATTAAAGTTGAATTGAATTGAATTGAATTGAATTGAATTGAATTGAATTTGAAATCCACATATTTATTGTTGGTATAGGAGCGTTTTTCCAGAATTTAAGTATAAGCTTTTTTCCCGTTATTAGCCCATAATTAAATCGATTCTTTTGAAACACGTTTAGTTCAGGGCTACCTTCCATTATTCCAAAGATAATCCATTCTGCTTTTGGTATCTGTTTTATTTTAAAGAGTTTTGTGAAGATTTCAAAAATTTCGGTCCAGAATTTTTGAATTTTTATACAAAAAACAAATGCGAGCGCTATGGTAGCTTCTTGAGACTGGCATTTATCACAAATAGGTGAGACGTTAGGGAAAATCTTATTTATTTTGGTTTTTGAATAGTATATCTGTGTAATGTTTTGAATTGAATCTTACGTTAATCGAGCATGAATGCACATATAGTAAGTGTTTATCCCAGCTCTCTTTTGAAAATTTTATAGCTAGTTCTTGTTCCCAGTCTCTTCTAATACCGTCGGTTGATGGTATTTCTATATTTAAAATAGTGTTGTATAAGTATGATATTAAGTTTGTTGATCCGGCCTTTGTCTTCATTGCTTCGTCCAGTGAGTCTGGAGGCATATTATGATAATCTTGTGTATATTTTTTCAGATAGTCACATATTTGAAAATATATTCAAGTTCAAGTTCAAGTGAGTTTATTGTCATGTGTCCCTGATAGGACAATGCCATTCTTGCGTTGCTTCAGCACACAGAACATAGGCATTGACTACAAAACAGATCAGTGTGTCCATATACCATAATATAAATATATACACACATGAATAAAACAATGATAAAGTGCAAATAACAGATAATGGGTTATTAATAATCAGAGTTTGTCCGAGCCAGGTTTAATAGCCTGATGGCTGTGGGGAAGTAGCTATTCCTGAACCTGGTCGTTGCAGTCTTCAGGCTCCTGTACCTTCTAGCAGGGAGATGAGCTTGTGGCCAGGATGGTGTGGATCTTTGATGATACTGATGAAGCCAAATTTTAGTTAAAAATATAAGAAGATATTAAAATTAACTTCTGGGCTAGCTTACAGCTTATATTTAGTCTCAAATTAGGCTTGTCTCAGGTTGCGGGTGTGTGAGATAATAAAATACTATAACATTGTCTCCCAAGTGACAAGCAGAGAAGGAGCTCGAGTCATCTCTTTGAAGTAAGATGTCGTAAACCAAGTGTCCTATGTTTATGAGGGACCAAGTGACGAGAGAGGAAGTAGAGGAGCTAGCTAGATCTCTTTGATGTATTGGATGTAAGATGTCGTAAACCAAGTGTCCTATGTTTATGAGGGAAGAGGTGACAAGAGAGGAGAAGCTAGACTGATCTAAGAGATTGTGACAAAAGGCCTTTGATGTGATGCCTTTTCCTGTACCTCTGACCATGACTAATGTCTGTGGAATGTGTTAAGGTGACAACAAAAAAACACTATAACATGCGATGTAATTCTGTTGTTCAGAGATGTGGACTGAGGACAGTGAAGTGTCTACATTGGTAACTTAGCTGAAATTCTCGCTCCCTTCCATCTGCCAATAATAAGTAAAATTTTTAACTGGTCTACCAAACAGTTTGTGTGGTGTCCGTTTATTAAGAAGCGAACCTGTTTAGTTGTTATAAAAGTAACTTTTTCAATACTGCCAGCCTTTTTGAGGCAGCGACTGCGTTAAATTATGTCGTGTTCATTGACATAACATTTTACAATTAATTTTAGATATAACTATATTCTGCCATTTATTTAGTGACTTAAAATTTGACAATTATTTATAAATATACTTTTAACAATTGTCATAAAATGTAACGATTATTTTTTACACATTTTTACATTCTTCCTTATAATCTGTGATTTTAGCTGTAACAAATATTTTAAATGTCTATTTTCTTGTGTACATCGAGAAAGGACATTCTTGCTATTGAGGGAGCCAAGCGTAGGTTCACCAGGTTAATTCCCGGGATAGCGGGACTGTCATATGCTGAGAGAATGGGGAGGCTGGGCTTGTACACACTGGAGTTTAGGAGGATGAGAGGATATCTTATTGAAACATATAAGATTGTTAAGGGCTTGGACACGCTAGGGCCAGGAAACATGTTCCCGATGTTGGGGAAGTCCAGAACCAGGGGCCACACACAGTTTAAGAATAAGGGGTAAGCCATTTAGAACGGAGACGATGAAACACTTTTCCACCCAGAGAGTGGTGAGTCTGTGGAATGCTCTGCCTCAGAGGGCGGTGGAGGTCGGTTCTCTGGATGCTTTCAAGGGAGAGTGATATTGTGCTCTTAAAGATAGTGGAGTCAGGGAATATGGGGAGAAGGCGGGAACGGGGTACTGATTGGGGATGATCAGCCATGATCACAGTGAATGGCAGTGCTGGCTCGAAGGGCCAAATGGCCTCTACTCCTGCACCTAATGTCTATTGCCAATTGGATTTATATACCATCTCCCAATCACCGACATCATACGATTTAAAATATAGAAACATACAAACACAGACAATAGCTGCAGGAGTAGAGGCCATTCGACCCTTCGAGCCTGCACCGCCATTCAATGTGATCGTGGCTGATCGTCCACAATCAGTAACCCCGTTCCTGCCTTCTCCCCATATCCATTGATCCCCTTTAGCCCCAAGAGCTAAATCTAACCCTCTCTTGAAAACATCGAGTGAATTGGCCTCCACTGCCTTGTGTGGCAGAGAATTCCACAGATTCACCACTCTGTGTGTGTGTGAAAAAAATGTTTTTCTCATCTCGGTCTTAAAATATTTCCCCCTTATCCTTAAACTGTGTGTGTCCCCTTGTTGTGGACTTCCCCAACATCAGGAACAATCTTCATGCATCTAGCCTGTCCATCCCCTTAAGAATTCTGTAAGTTTCTATAAGATCCCCTCTCAATCTTCTAAATTCTATCGAGTACAAGCCGAGTCTATCCAGTCTTTCTTCATATGGAAAAAGTCCTGACATACCAGGAATCAGTCTGGTCAACATTCAATATGATCTTAGCTGATCATCCAACTCAGTTTCCTGTACCTGCCTTCTCTCCATACCCCCTGATCCCTTTAGCCACAAGGGCCACATCTAACTCCCTCGTAAATATAGCCAATGAACTGTGGCCTCAACTACCTTCTGTGGCAGAGAATTCCACAGATTCACCAATCTCTCTGTGTGTGAAAAAAAATGTTTTTCTCATCTCGGTCCTAAACGATTTCCCCCTTATCCTTAAACTGTATGTGGCCTCTTCTTCTGCACTTCCCTAACATCGGGAACAATCTTCCTGCATCTAGCCTCTCCCACCCCTTAAGAATTTTGTAAGTTTCTATAAGATCCTCCCCTCAAGGATTTGAGTATAAGAGCAGAGAGGTTCTACTGCAGTTGTACAGGGTCTTGGTGAGACCACACCTGGAGTATTGCGTACAGTTTTGGTCTCCTAATCTGAGGAAAGACATTCTTGCCATAGAGGGAGTGTAGAGAAGGTTCACCAGACTGATTCCTGGGATGGCAGTACTTTCATATGAAGAAAGACTGGATAGACTCGGCTTGTACTCGCTAGAATTTAGAAGATTGAGGGGGATCTTATAGAAACTTACAAAATTCTTAAGGGGTTGGACAGGCTAGATTCAGGAAGATTATTCCCGATGTTGGGGAAGTCCAGAACCAGGGGGTCACAATTTAAGGATAAGAGGGAATTTTTAGGACCGAGATGAGAAAATCATTTTTTTACACAGTGAGTGGTGAATCTGTGGAATTCTCTGCCCCAGAAGGTAGTTGAGGCCACAGTTCACTGGCTATATTTAAGAAGGAGTTAGATGTGGCCCTGGTGGCTAAAGGGATCAGGGGGTATGGAGAGAAGGCAGGTACGGGATACTGAGTTGGATGATCAGCCATATTCATATTGAATGGCGAATGGTGCTGGCTAGAAGGGCCGAATGGCCTCTACTCCTGCACCTATTGTCTATGTTTCTATGTTTCTGTACACACGTCTCTCGCCCGGTATGTTTACAGTAAGAACGGCGCCGCGTATTACATTCCCTCATTTTCTCCCCTGGGGGGTTCCTTGACGGATATAATGGTCCCTCCAACGATCACGCTTCAACCAGAGGTGCTCTCGGCTTCTCCTGGGGAACATGCACGAACCGCCGACCGGCGCTGAGCACGCGATCTACTACCCAGTGCTAGCCGTGCTCGGTATCCTAGGTAAACTGGTTGGCGGGTAAACGCACGTTGCAGCGGCCTCTGCAGTCCGTCTGTGTGGGTATGTGTGTGTGTGTGGGGGGGGGGGGCAGTCGCTGCTGGGCTCTCTTGACCAGTGCTGTGGTGTTGGTCATAGAGGTCAGGTCATTCGACAGGTGGAGTCCCAGGAACTTCACACTGCTGACCATTTCCACATCAGCTCCATCAATATACAGCGGTGTATGGTGTTGTTTCCCCGTCCCTCATGAAGTCGACCACCATCTCCTTAGTTTTTCCAACATTAAGAGTGAGGTTGTGGGATTTTTGCACCATCCTGTGAGCAGCTTCACCTCCATCCTGTACGCCGACTCATTATTGTCGCTGATGAGACCAACCGCTGTTGTGTCATCAGCGAACTTGTTGATATAGATACGACAGAAGAGTCGCATTCCCCCGAAGGGAGAGACAGAAAACTATGTTTCAGCTCCCCCCCCCACACACATAACACAACATAATAACCAAAAATGTTACTAAACAAGACAAAAAAAATGAAATGTTGATTCTGCAGTCATACACACAATAAAAAGACCCTAGACACAACACAATTTACACAGACATCCATCACAGCGCATCTCCTCCTCGCTGTGATGGAAGGCAAATACTTATCTCTCCCCTGGACTCCCCTCTCCCCCCCCCCGATGTCAGAGTCAAAGCCCCTGGCGGGCGATGGTAATTGTACCGCGGCCATTAACGCCGCGCCGGGTGATGCAAGGCCGCGCTCCGGGTCTTGGTGTTGGAGCACCCGGCGGGCGCTAGCAAAGTCCCGCAGCCATTCCAAGTCACGCCGGGCGATGATGTAAAGCCCCACTCCAGGTACTCCCCGACCCCGCAACTCGGGCGGGAGAAGTCGCCGCTGCGGAAGCCCCGAAAAGCGGTCTACCACCAGGGACCCGCGGGCTCCCGGTATTACTGTCCACCAGACCTGCAGTAAGCCTCCGGATCTCCGAGGGTCCAGTCGCAGCAGCGCGCCACCACCGCTCCTCCAGCTCCGAACTCGGCCAGCTCTACGATGGTGAGTAGGTCCGCAGCTCCGCGACTGGAGCCCCGGGTCGTTCCTGCTGGAGGCCGCTCCACGTTGCTCTGCCCCAACGACAACGGAGACCCGACAAGGAAAAGATCGGGTTCTCCGTGCAGGGGAAAGATTTTAAAAGTTCCCCCCCCCCCCCCACAACCCCACCCCCCACACACACATACCCCGTCAAAAATAAATAAAAACTACATTGAAACAAGACAAAAAATAATAAAAATACATAGAAACATAGACAATAGGTGCAGGAGTAGAGGCCATTCGGCCCTTCGAGCCTGCACCGCCATTCAATATGATCATGGCTGATCATCCAACTCAGTGTCCTGTACCTGCCTTCTCTCCATACCCCCTGATCACTTTAGCCACAAGGGCCACATCTAACTCCCTCTTAAATATAGCCAATGAACTGTGTGGCCTCAACTACCTTCTGCGCCAGAGAATTCCACAGATTCGCCACTCTCTGTGTGAAAAAGTTTTCCTCATCTCGGTCCTAAAAGATGTCCCCCTTATCCTTAAACTGTGACCCCTTGTCCTGGACTTCCCCAACATCGGGAACAATCTTCCTGCATCTAGCCTGTCCAACCCCTTAAGAATTTTGTAAGTTGCTATAAGATCCCCCCTCAATCTTCTAAATTCTATCGAGTACAAGCCGAGTCTATCCAGTCTTTCTTCATATAATAGTCCAGTCTTTCTTCATCCAGTAATCCGGTCTTTGTTCATAGAAAAAGACAGGCGGGCTGCAGAGGCCGCTCCACGTTGCTCTGCCCCAACGACAGACGGACTGCAGAGGCCGCTGCGACGTTAGTCGCGCCGCCCACCGGAAAGTTTGCTTAGTTACGTTTAGTCTACTTTATTTTCCTTTAGTTTGGTTTCGTTTAGTTTATTCTAGTTTATTGTTGTCACGTGTACCGAGGTACAGTGAAAAGGTTTTTGTCGCCTGCTATCTGGTCAGCGGGAAGACCATATTATTACAATCGAGCGGTCCACAGTGTACAGGTACAGGATTAAGGGAATAACGTTTAGTGCAAGGTCAAGACCGATTAAAGATAGTCCGAAACTCAATCCAAAGAACTGATTGTTGAGTTTACAAGCGGAAGGTGGTGGACAAAGTCAACGGTTTGAGAACGTTAGAGAAATTTTTTTTTTCACACACAGAGAGTGGTGAATGTGTGAAATTCTCTGCTACAGAAGGTAGTTGAGGCCACAGTTCATTGACTATATTTAAGAGGGAGTTAGATGTGGCCCTTGTGGCTAAAGGGATCAGGGGGTTTGGAGAGAAGGCAGGTACAGGATACTGAGTTGGATGATCAGCCATGATCATATTGAATGGCGATTGGTGCAGGCTCGAACGGCCGAATGGCCTCTACTCCTGCACCTATTTTCTATGTTTCTATGTTTCTAATTCCACAAATTCATAAATCTCTGGGTGGATTTTTTTTCTTAATCTCAGTCCTAACCGGCCCAATATCCATTATTCTTAAACTGTGAACCCTGGTTCTGGAGCCCCGGGATTTAAGAACAAAATGACACGTCTCCTGAAGGAATTTGATCCGTGGAACTCATTGCCACTGACTGCTGTGGAGGCCAAGTCAGCGGGTATTTTTTAAAGGTAGAGATAGACGAATCCTTGATTAGAACGGGTGCCAAGGGTTATGGGGAGAAGGCAGGAAAATGGGATTGGGATCATAAGCCATGATTGAATAGCGGAGTGGACTCGATCGGCCGAATGGCCTAATTCTACTCCCATAACTTGTGAAATTGTCAACTTGTGACCCTTGTTTCTATGTAAACCAATCCCCCTTCACCTTAAACCTGCCACCTGGTCCTTGATTCCCCTACTCTATGTATGCGTCTCTGTGTATCTACCTGATTTATTCGTCTCGTCATCTTATACGACTCTATAAGATCACCTCTCATCCTTCTGGGGGACAAGGAATATTCACAGCCGACCCGCCCTCTAAATATAGCTCACATCCTGGATCCTGGCAACGTCTTCATAAATCTTCCATGTACCATTTCCTTCTTGACAACATCTTTCCTATCCCAAGATCTCGGAGCGCTTTCCAGAAGAATATAACATGTTGAGAGACGAAGGGTTGACAGTCAGAACAGCGTGGAAACAAAAAAAAACTCCAGAGAGTATAGCTTTAAGTTATAGCAGGAAGTTTGGCAATGTACAAAATGGAGAAATAACTCTATGCTGTCATTTATTTGGTAATCCAAAATGTTACAATTATTTATATATGTACTGATATTCATTGTCATAAAATGTAACAATCATTTTAAAATATTGTTATTGTATTTTGTTATATTAAGTAACGCTGCCTGTAACAATCATTTTAAATGTTTGATTTCTTATGTACATAGACATAATATTTAACGAACAATTCGAAATATATTCATATTCCATCTTACAAGCCCCGACATCATACAATTTAAAATATATTTGTTATTTACATACATAGAAACATAGAAACATAGACAATAGGTGCAGGAGTGGGCCATTCGGCCCTTCGAGTTTGCACCGCCATTCAATATGATCATTGCTGATCATCCAACTCAGTAAGCTGTACCTGCCTTCTCTCCATACCCCCTGATCCCTTTAGCCACAAGGGCCACATCTTACTCCCTCTTAAAAAGAGCCAATTAACTGTGGCCTCAACTACCTTCTGTGACAGAAAATTCCACATATTCACCACTCTCTGTGTGTGAAAAAAAATGTATTTCTCATCTCGGTCCTAAATGATTTCCCCCTTATCCTTAAACCGTGTGACCCCTTGTTCTGGACTTCCCCAACTATCGGGAACAATATTCCTGCATCTAGCCTGTCCAACCCCTTAAGCATGTTGTAAGTGTCTGTAAGATCCCCACCCCCCCCCCCTCAATCTTCTAAATTCTAGCGAGTACATAGAGTCTTTCTTCATATGAAAATCCTGCCATTCCAGGAATCAGTCTGGTGAACGTTCTCTGTACTCCCTCTATGTACTGCACCTGCCTTCTCGCCATACCCCCTGAGCTCTTTAGCCACAAGGGCCACATATAACTCACTCTTAAATATAGCCAATGAACTATAGCCTCAACTACCTTCTGCGGCAGAGAATTCCACAGATTCACCACTCTTTTCTTATGTACATTGATATAACATTTAACGAACAAATTGAAATATATTATATTCCATCTTACAAGCCTCGACATCATACGGTTTTAAAATATATTTATTTTCTTACCTACATTGACGTAAAGTTTATTGATTAATCCACACCATGCATATACTGTGAAATAGCATTCATATATATCATTCATAGCAAAAGGATTTGAGTCTAGGAGCAGGGAGGTTCTACTGCAGTTGTACAGGTTCTTGGTGAGACCACACCTGGAGTATTGCGTACAGTTTTGGTCTCCTAATCTGAGGAAAGACATTCTTGCCACAGAGGGAGTACAGAGAAGGTTCACCAGACTGATTCCTGGGATGTCAGGACTTTCATTTGAAGAAAGAGTGGATAGACTCGGCTTGTGCTCGTTAGAATTTAGAATATTGAGGGGGGTTCTTATAGAAACTTACAAAATTCTTAAGGGGTTGGACAGGCTAGATGCAGGATGATTGTTCCCGATGTTGGGGAAGTCCAGAACAAGGGGCCACACACACAGTTTAAGGATAAGGGGGAAGTCTTTTAGGACCGAGATGAGAAAAACATTTTTTTACACACAGAGAGAGTGGTGAATCTGTGGAATTCTCTGCCACAGAAGGTAGTTGAGGCCACAGTTCATTGGCTATATTTAAGATGGGGTTAGATGTGGCCCTTGTGGCTAAAGGGGTCAGGGGGTATGGAGAGAAGGCAGGTACAGGATACTGAGTTGGGTGATCAGCCATGATCACATTGAATGGCGGAGCAGGCTCGAAGGGATTTATTCTCTACATACCCCACTGATCCCTTTCAGAGATGCTGCCTGACCCGCTGAGTTGCTACTGCTGTGTGGTATATTGCATTATTTTTGTGGTTACACATATGTCCGTTCATTGTGATAATTTCCTCATCTCGGTCCTAAAAGATTTCCAGCTTATCATTAAACTGTGACCCCTTGCTCTGGACTTTCCCAACATCGGGAACAATCTTCCTGCATCTAGCTAGTCCAACCCCTTAAGAATTTTATAAGTTTCTATAATATCCCCCCTCAATCTTTTAAATTCTAGCGAGTACAAGCCGAGTCTATCCAGTCTTTCTTCATATGAAAGTCCTGACATCCTACTCCAGGTGTGGTCTCACCAAGACCCTGTACAACTGCAGTACAACCTCCCTGCTCAAATCCTTTTGCTATGAATGCTTGAGATTGGAGTAGGTGGCATCTTTCCCGGACACGAAAGGGTTAACTAGATGTTTGTTCAGTGAGTGGAATTAACGTCAGTCTACACGGAGCCCGGTTGTGTCCCCGGAGATTTCCCAGTTCCCAATATAAACCATTCCTGTTGCAGGGATATGAGAGTGTTGGTGAGATCATCCCGCCCGTCACCGACAGACAGAGAGCAACAGCTCCATCCACAGAGGGAGAAAACCCATTGGGAATCTGTGGACAATAAAGTGGGATGTTAGATGAATGTTTAGTAATCCGGGAATATTAGAGAGTGAGGTGAATGTCGCCGAGTGTAATCGGGGAACAGTGAGTGAGCGCGGTGTTACACAAATGGATCGGTCTCTGAAAACGATGGAGATGGAGAAGGGAGTCTTCTATCTGGCCGGCAATATTTTTGATCCTATGTTCCCCTTAAGGCTTCAGATCTACAGTGTACTCATAACTATGCAGCCTGTCTATTATCCCATGCTAGCCCTCGTTGCTTCTCCAGGTAAGTCCCCGTCCAAATTCCCGCATAACAGCAGGTGAGAAGCGGCAGTGATGGGGTCCGGTATCAATGTCTGTAGCTCGGCAAATCCATGACGTGTCCCTTTAAGAAATCTTCGACAGAATAATGGTTAATGTGTTGATGCAGCCTGCCTGTTTGTGGGGATCAGAGGCTTATCACCGTGTCGCTTACCCTTTGCGCCTGTTATTTTCACATTGCTACTGTTGTATATTTAGGTGCTTGGAACAGACTTAAATACGGCTCGGACACGGCTCTCACAAGCCACCTAGATGATTGCATGGCAGATGCAATATACTGTGGATAAATGTGAGGTTATCCACTTTGGTGGAAAAAACAGGAAAGTAGATTATTATCTGAATGGTGGCCGATTAGGAAAGGGGGAGATGCAACGATACCTGGGTGTCATGGTACACCAGTCATTAAAAGTAGGCATGCAGGTGCAGCAGGCAGTGAAGAAGGCGAATGGTATGTTAGCATTCATAGCAAAAGGATTTGAGTATAGGAGCAGGGAGGTTCTACTGCAGTTGTACAGGGTCTTGGTGAGACCACACCTGGTGTATTGCGTGCAGTTTTGGTCTCCTAATCTGAGGAAAGACATTCTTGCCATAGAGGGAGTACAGAGAAGGTTCACCAGACTGATTCCTGGGATGTCAGGACTTTCATGTGAATAAAGACTGGATAGTCTCGGCTTGTACTCGCTAGAATTTAGAAGATTGAGGTGGGATCTTAAAGAAACTTACTAAATTCTTAAGGGTTTGGACAGGCTAGATGCAGGAAGATTGTTCCCGATGTTGGGGAATCCAGAACAAGGGGCCACAGTTTAAGGATAAAGGGGAAATCTTTTAGGACTGAGATGAGAAAAACGTTTTTTACATAGTGTGGTGAATCTGTGGAATTCTCTGCCACAGAAGGTAGTTGAGGCCAGTTCATTGGCTATATTTAAGAGGGAGTTAGATGTGGCCCTTGTGGCTAAATGGATCAGGGGGTATGGAGAGAAGGCAGGCACGGGATACTGAGTTGGATGATCAGCCATGATCATATTGAATGGCGGTGCAGGCTCGAAGGGCCAAAAGGCCTCTACTCCTGCACCTATTTTCCATGTTTCTATGTTTCTATGTTGAGATACTGACACGATTTCCTTTGCCTCACACCTTACTGAGTAGTGACTGGTAGCCGGCCTTGTTAGACAGTCTTCTACAAATCCAGAACAGGATCCGCTGTCTCTCATGTCTCTGTTACATTTCTCTCTTCGCAGTGAACACGCTGACCATTGTAGTCCTGTCCCGGGGAAAGTGCGGTCTCTCCACTGGTGTCACTCGTTACCTGATGGCCATGGCGACGGCCGATCTACTGGTCATTATTGTCGACCTGATAATGAGGCAGATTCCAATCGCCTACCCGCATTCATTCGTGTTCCTGTACAATGTCCTAGGGTGTAATATCCACGCCTTCTTCCTTTACGCCGTCACCGACTGTTCTGTCTGGTTCACCGTCACCTTCACCTTTGATCGATTTGTGGCCATTTGTTGCCAGAAACTGAAAACAAACTTTTGCACCGAGAGAACGGCGACTGTGGTTCTGGGGACAGTGACCGTGCTGAGCTGTTTAAAGAACACCTTCTGGTATTTTATGTTGAACGGTGGATACTTGCTGTCTAATTCCCCCTGGTTTTGTTGGGGAAGATCCGGTGTTCGAACCTCACTGGCCTGGGGAATCGGGGAGTTTCTCCAATATCTCATCACCCCCGTGATGCCATTTGTCCTCATTGTTGTGTTCAACACTTTGACCATCAGATACGTGTTAGTGGCGAGCAGAGCCCGCAGCAGACTCCGGGGCACCAGCAGTGCGGAGAGAGGCAGTGACCCGGAGATGGAGAGCCGCAGGAAATCCCTCATTTTACTGCTGGTCATCTCGGGGAATTTCATCGTGTTGTGGGCGGTCCATGCGGTATTTGTTGTGTGGGTGAGGCTGTATGGATTAATTCCTGGCTGGGACTATCCAGAATTCGCCATCGGCGAAGGAGGCTACATGTTGCAGGCCCTGAGCTGCTGCACAAACACGGCTCTTTACGCCGTCACCCAGACAAAGTTCAGGCAGCAGTTCAAACAAGTGGTGACATCTCCCTTCTCTCTGATTGTAAAATGCATTCAGCGCCGCCGGGTTTAGGAATCCGTTCCCAGGGAACGGTGGTTCCCCTCCTATAGACGAGGCTCGCACCAGGGTCTCATCCATACCCCGCAACACAGCTCTCTCTCTCCCCATCCCCCCACTCGCAACAAGGGCTGAGTCCCCCTAGTCCTCACCTTTCACCCCACCAGCCGTCACATACAACAAGTAATCCTCCAACGTGACCCCACCACGCGCCACATCTTCCCATCTCCACCCCACCCATATCTGCCTTCCGCAAAGACCGCTCCCTCCCTAACTCCCCCGTCAATTCTTCCCTTCCCTCCCGTACCATCCCCTCCCCGGGCACTTTCCGTTGCAACCGCAAGAAATGCAACACCTGTCCCTTCACCTCCCCCCTCGACTCCATTCAAGGACCCAAGCAGTCGTTCCAGGTGCGACAGAGGTTCACCTGTATCTCCTCCAACCTCATCTACTGCATCCGCTGCTCTAGATGTCAGCTGAGCTACATCGGGGAGACTACGCGGGGGTTGGGCGATCGTTTCGCCGAACACCTCCGCTCAGTCCGCAATAACCAAGCTGACCTCCCGGTGGCTCAGCACTTCAACTCCCCCTCCCATTCCCCATCCGACCTCTCTGTCCTGGGTCTCCTCCATGACCAGAGTGAGCAACACCGGAAATTTGAGGAACAGCAACTCATATTCCGCTTGGGAAATCTGCATCCGGCGGGCTTGAAGATTAAATTCTCCCAATTTTGCTAGCCCTTGCTGTCTCCTCCCCTTCCTCAACCCTCGAGCTGTCTCGTCCCATCCCCCAGCCGTCGGGCTCCTCCTCCTTTTTCCTTTCTTTCCCCCCCCCCCCTTCATAATATTTTGATACATAGGGATCAGGGTGTCAATAATGGCAGGTATCAGCTCAATATGTGCTCAGTGTCACCACAAAACATCCTAATCAAATTCTGAATTGGAGTGAATTAACAAACAATGTTCAAGTGGTCAGCTCCAGATATCACGTCTGATGTATCTTGACCTTGTGCAGTAAAATATGGTGAATGCTGGATAATTAAAGTACACTCAGAATCTTTCTTTTCCACACTCAGAGCTCATCCGTATTTGAAACGGATCTGCTCGGGGAAACCACAGAAGCGAATATTATTCCGAGTTTTACGATGTTTACGTATTAAATCCAGGAGTAGGCCATTCGGCCGTTCGAGCCAGCATCATTCGCCATTCATTGTGATCATGTCTGATCGTCCCCAATCAATAACCCGTGCCTGCCTTCTCCCCATATCCCTTGACTCCACCAGCCCCTAGAGCTCTATCTAACTCGCTCTTAAATCCATCCAGTGACTTGGCCTCCACTGCCCTCTGCACCGCCTCCACAAATTCACACAACTCTCTGGGTGAACACGGGGAGCGAAAGGAAACGAGCGTAGGTAGCAAAATAACTCCGGACAAAAACAGGATGGTTTCGCAAGGACAGAATGCATCGAGTGGGGGTGGGGTGGGGGGGGGGGTGGGGGAGGTTACAAACAAATTGTGTGATTAATTGAGTATGATAATTTTCACTCGAATGAAAGTCAGGAAACCTTTGTTAATGTATCACATTATAGCTTTATCAGCAAAGTTGAAGTCGTCGGCGTGTCAGGATATGGATGTCTTGGTTAGCACCATACGTTTGAGCCCTCTACAAATCTGAGAATTCTGGTGTGCGCGGCCCAGTTTACAGCATATATAAAAACCGTATCCCTTTTCTCCAGTGTAGGATAGTGTTAATGTGCGGGGATCGAGGGCCGGCACGGAATCGGTGGGCCGAAGGGCCAGTTCCGCCAAAAACTGAAACGTTTCTTCTCGAAAACTATCAAACTCTAGATTAGTGCGGATGTCAGGGGTTATGGGGCGAAGGCAGGAGAATGGGGCTGGGAGGGAAAGATAGATCAGCCATGATTGAATGGCGGGGTGGGCGTGGTGGGCCGAATGGCCTAATCCCGCTCCTATCATTTAAGAACATATACACTGCGCAACTCTGGGCCATAAGGATAAGTGACGTTTCGGGTCGGGACCCTTCATCAGACACATATCCATGTTCTCCACATAGAAGCTGTCTGCCTGACTTGCTGAGTTACTCCAGCACTTGTTTGCGTTTAAGCAGCAGCTGCATTTCCTTATTTTTCAAGGATTAAACGGGGCCAGAATCAGTTGGTAATGTCGAAACGGAGATTTGTCGATGTTAGTTTACGAAGAAAGGCACAACGTGCTGGAATGTTTCAGCAGGGCCAGGCAGCATCTCTGGAGAACAGGTGAAAAAAGGAACTGCAGATGAACATTTACCAGATAAAAGAGACACAGCGTGCTGGGGTATCACAACGGACCAGGCAGCATATTTGCGGCACAAATGAGAGAACGTGGACAGGTACAAAGTACTGGAGCAACTCAGCGGGTCCGGCAGGCAGCATCTCCGTGGACAACACGGATAGGTAACGTTTCAGACTGATTCAATCTCTGACTAACGTTGGTCGGCCATGGTGACTCCGGGCTGAATGGCATCTTTCCCTGCTGTGTACCCTCGATAACATCTCCGACTCTCGTTGACATCTCGACTCCAGTGGCTAACAGCACATTCCCAGTTCAGCTATTGATGTTTCCGGGAGATAAGGCAGGCGGGAAAGTGAGCTGAGCCTGACTCGGCAACTTAGTAATTGGCATCCACTACTGAATTCTTGCTATTGGGGGAGAGCATCAGAGGTTCGCCAGGATTATTCCGGGATGGCGGGACTGGCATATGATGAAAGAATGGGTCAAACGGGCTTATATTCAGTGGAATATAGGATGAGAGGGGCTCTGATGGAAACACATAACATTCATAGACACATAGAAACATAGACAATGGGTGCAGGCGTAAAGGCCATTCGGCCCTTCGAGCCTGCACCATTCGCCATTCAATATGATCATGGGTGATCATTGAACTCAGTATCCTGTACCTGCCTCCTCTCCATACCCCCTGATCCCTTTAGCCACAAGGGCCACATCTAACTCCCTCTTAAATATATCCAATGAACTGTGGCCTCAACTACCTTCTGTGGCAGAGAATTCCACAGATTCGCCATTCATAAGAGCTTGGGCAGGCTAGATGCAGGAAACATGTTCCTGATGTTGGGGGTGTCCAGAACCAGGGGTCACACAGTTTAAGAATACGGGGTCGGTCATTTAGGACTGGCGTGAGGAAACATTTACTCAGAGAGTTGTGAATATGTGGAATTCTCTGCCACAGAATGCAGTGGAGGCCAATTGTCTGGATGTTTTCAAGAGAGAGTTAGATTTAGCTCTTGGGGCTAACGGAATCAAGGGATATGGGGAGAAAGCAGGAACGGGGTACTGATTTAGGATGATCAGCCGTAATCATATTGAATGGCGGTGCTGGCTCGAAGGGCCGAGTGGCCTCTACTCCTGCACCTATTGTCTATGTTTCTCTGTTTCTAATCTGCCTCCGCTCGCGTCCTCAAGCTCGAATCCCAAACAGGTCACGAGGTCATAGATGATAGGAGCAGAATTAGACCATTCGGCCCATCGAGCCTTCTCCGCCATTCAATGATGGCTGATCTATCTCTCCTTCAGAGGGGGGAGCGGAGGGGGAAGTGAGCGAGAGAGGGAGTGGGTGACAGGGAGAGGAGAGAGTGGGAGAGAGAGGGAGAGGAAGGGGGTGGGGCGGTGGAGAGAGGGGAGGGTTAAAAATAGAAACATAGAAACATAGACAATAGGTGCAGGAGTAGAGGCCATTCGGCCCTTCGAGCCTGCACCATTCGCCATTCAATAAGATCATGGCTGATCATCCAACTCAGTATCCTGTACCAGCCTTCTCTCCATACCCACTGATCCCTTTAGGCACAAGGGCCTCATTTAACTCCCTCTTAAATATAGCAAATCAACTGGCCTCAACTACCTTCTGTGGCAGAGAATTCCACAGATTCACCACTCTCTGTGTGAAAAATGTTTTTCTCATCTCGGTCCTAAAAGATTGCCCCCTTATCCTTAAACTGTGACCCCTTGTTCTGGACTTCCCCAACATCGGGAACAATCTTCCTGCATCTAGCCTGTCCAACCCCTTAATACTTTTGTAAGTTCTATACGATCCCCCCTCAATCTTCTAAATTCTAGCGAGTACAAGCCAAGTGAGTGAGAGGGAGGCAGTGAGATGCAGAGGAGAGATTGGGGAGAGGGAGTTGGGAGGGGAGGCGAGTGCGGGAGAGAGAAAGGAGGCGGGGGGTGGGGGAGAGAGTGCGGTGGGGAGAAGAGGTCGAACACGGACGTCTTTGGAGTGTGGGATGAAGCTTCGATTAAAACCAGCATCTGCATTTCCTTCCTACACACCAAGTGTATCAGAGGACGTGAGCCGGAGCCGAGTCAGCTATCTGCGCTCCCCGCAGGTCAGGCCAGCACTTGTGACCCGGACCGACGCTGGAGCAAGATGGACAAGCAACAACTCTCCGCGCTCTTTCTCTCGTTGCTCGCAGCTGCTGGTAAGAATCCCGCTCCTGAATGTGTAGGAATGAACTGCAGAAGTTGGTTTGCACAGAAGATGGACACACAATGCTGGAGTAACTCAGCGGGTCTGGCAGAATCTCCGGCGAGTAGGAGTAGGTGATGTTTCGTGTCGAGACCCTTCCTCGGTCTCAACCCGAATTCTCTCCAGAGATGCTGCCTAACCCGCTGAGTTACTCCAGCACTTTGTAACTGTCCACGTTCTCCACAGAGACGCTGCCTGCCTGACCCGCTGAGTTACTCCAGCACTTTGTACCTGTCCACGTTCTCCACAGAGATGCTGCCTGACCCGCTGAGTTACTCCAGCACTTTGTACCTGTCCACGTCCTCCGAAGATGCTGCCTGACCCGCTGAGTTACTCCAGACTTAATTTGAGGAAGGACATTCATGCTATTGAGGGAGTTCAGCGTAGGTTTACAAAGTTAATTCCCGGGATGATGGGACTGTCACATGCTGAGAGAATGGATCGGCTGGGCTTGTACACTCTGTATTTTAGAAGGATGAGAGAGGATCTTATTGAAACATATAAGATTATTAAGGGCTTGGACTAGAGGCAGGAAACATGTTCCCGATGTGTTTAAGAAGGAACTGCAGATGCTGGAAAATCGAAGGTACACAAACATGCTGGGGAAACTCAGCGCGTGCAGCAGCATCTATGGAACGAAGGAAATAGGCAACGTTTCGGGCCGAACCACTTCTTCAGACTGATAGGGGGTGGCGGGGAGAAGGAAGGAAAAAGGAGGAGGAGGATCCCGAGGGATGAGGAAGTGGAGGAGACAGTTCCCGATGTTGGGGGAGTCCTGAACCAGGATCCACACAGTTTAAGAATAAGGGGTAAGCCGTTTAAACCGGAGACGAGTTAACACTTTTTGACACAGAGAGTTGTGAGTCTGTGGAATTCTCTGCCTCAGAGGGCGGTGGAGGCCGGTTCACTGGATGCTTTCAAGAGAGAGTCTAAAAGATAGCGGAGTCAGAGGATACGGGGAGAAGGCAAGAACGGGGTACTGATTGTGGATGATCAGCCATGATCACATTGAATGGTGGCGCTGGCTGGAAGGGCCGAATGGCCTCTATTCCTGCACCTCTTGTCTATTGTCTGTTGTCTACTGACCCGCAGCCAATCCGGCGTCTTTCAACGACATTCGGCTGGTGAACGCCACGGTGGGCGGCTCCGTTCGTCCAAGAGTGACTCCCTCGATGGAGGCGAGGAACGGGAGTTGGCAGATCGGGGGCAAGCTTGTAGCCCGGTGGACGGGAGAGGCGGCGCAGGGGGGCGCGGCATACCGACGGAGAGCCTCTTTGTTCGACCAGGAGTCACTTCAACTCAACGCGACCAACACCACCGAATCGGGCGAATACGGGGCAACAATGAGCACGGGTGCGGGAGTGACGGAGACCGCCATATTCAGTAAGTTGATGCCCTCGTCCGAAACAGTGTTGAAAAAACTCTTTGAAAAATAACATAATTCGCCAAATTAATCAATGGATATATCTGCTCATCATAGACCATGATCAGGGCGCAGCGGGTGGAACTGATGCCTCGCAGCGCCAGAGACACTGGTTCGATCCTGACTGCGGGTGCCGTCTGCACGGATTTTATATGGCAGGCCATAGAATGCAGGGTCATTTAGACAGGTTGGGGGAGTGGGCAGATGCATGGCAGATGTCGTTTAATGTGGAGAAATGTGAGGTTATCCGCTTTGGTGGCAAAAACAGGAAGGCAGATTATTATCTAAATGGTGTCAAGTCGGGAAAAGGGGAAGTACAACGGGATCTGGGGGCCCTTGGTCACCAGTCAATGAAAGTAAGCATGCAGGTACAGCAGGCAGTGAAGAAAGCCAATAGCATTTCCGCCTTCTTAACGAGAGGAATTCTTAAGGCTAGATCCAGGAAGATGGTTCCCGATGTTGGGGAAGACCAGGACAAGGGGTCACAGTTTAAGGATAAGGTGGAAATTATTTAGGACCGAGATGAGAAAAACATTTTTCACACAGAGAGTGGTGAACCTCTCGAACTCTCTGCCACAGATGATAGTTGAGGTCACAGTTCATTGGCTATATTTAAGAGGGAGTTAGATGTGGCCTTTGTGGGTAAAGGGATCAGGGGGTATGGAGAGAAGGCAGGTACATGGAACAATCTTCCTCCATTTAGCCTGTCCAACCCCTTAAGAATGTTTTACGTTTCTATAAGACCCCCCCTCAATCTTCTAAATTCTAGCGAGTACAAGCCGAGTCTATCCAGTCTTTCTTCATATGAAATTCCTGCCATCCCAGGAATCAGTCTGGTAAAATTTCTCTGTACTCCCTCTATGGCAAGAATGCATTTCCTCAGATTAGGACACCAAAACTGTACGCAATACTCCAGGTGTGGTCTCACCAAGACCTTGTACAAATGCAGTAGAACCTCCCTGCTCCTAGAATCAAATCATTTTGCTATAAATGCTAACATAATATTCGCACCTGTCTCTCTCTCTCTCTGTCTGTGGCCTCAGGGGAAGACGAACCGTTCACAGTCGTCGCCGTTCGCAGTCACATCAACGTTGAGATCAGAGCAAAGGTCCTTCTGTCTGTTCGGGTGACGGGCGCGGTGAGGAATGGCACCTGGCGGGTGAATAACTGGTACATGATCCAATGGAACGACACCAACTCCAATGGTACAAAACGCTACTTCTGGAACTTCCAGCTTCTCCCGAACGCCTCGCTTGTACTCGGTCCGAGCTTTGTACGCAGGGGCGGTGTCTTCACCATCAGAGTCGTTTCGTTCAATGGAGAGGAAGCTAGCGCCAACATCACCATGCAGGTCTTCAGTAAGTCGAGCGTTGGAGGGACGGGATTTTACAGAAACACATGACGTAGACAAAAATGCTGGAGAAACTCAGCGGGCGAGGCAGCAACTTCTTGCCATAGGACCGAGATGAGAAAAATGAGGTTCTCTGGATACTTTCAAGAGAGAGCTAGATAAATGAGTAAATACGTTATTGCCATAGAGGGAGTACAGAGAAGGTTCACCAGACTGATTCCTGGGATGTCAGGACTTTCATATGAAGAAAGACTAGATAGACTCGGCTTGTATTCGCTAGAATTTAGAAGATTGAGGGGGATCTTATAGAAAATTGCAAAATTCTTAAGGGGTTGGACAGGCTAGATGCAGGCAGATTGTTCCCGATGTTGGGGAAGTCCAGGACTAGGGGTCACAGTTTAAGGATAAAGGGGAAATCCTTTACGACCGAGATGAGAAAAACATATTTTTTCACACACAGAGAGTGGTGAATCTCTGGAACTCTCTGCCACAGAAGGTAGTTGAGGCCAGTTCATTGGCTATATTTAAGAGGGAGTTAGATGTGGCCCTTGTGTCAGGTACGGGAGACTGAGTTTGATGATCAGCCATGATCATATTGAATGGCGGTGCAGGCTCGAAGGGCCGAATGGCCTACTCGTGCATCTATTTTCTATGTTTCTATGTTTCTAACTATGGAGCGAAGGAATAGGTGACACAAAGCTGGGTGGCAGTGCAAACTGTGATGAGGATGTTAGGAGCTGGCAGGGTGACCTGGACAGGTTGAGTGAGTGGGCAGATGCGTGGCAGATGCAGTATAATATAGATAAATATGAGGTTATCCACTTTGGCGGCAAAACAAGGGGGCAGATTGTTATCACAATGGGGTTAGGTTAGGTAAGGTGAAGGTACAGCGAGATCTGGGCGTCCTTGTACACCGGTCACTGAAAGTTGGCGTGCAGGTACAGCAGGCAGTGAAGAAAGCTAATAGAATGTAGACTGAAGTGCTGGAGAAACATATGGAGCGGAACAGCAGCATCTATGGAGCAAAGGAAATAGGCAACGTTTCGGGCCGAAACCCTTCTTCAGACTGATGTGTGTGTGGGGGGGGGGGAGGGGGGGGGAGGGAGAATGGAGAAAGGAAGAGGAGGAGCCCGAGCGCTGAGGGAGAGCTGAGAAGGGGAGGAGACAGCAAGGGACTACCTGAAATTGGAGAAGTCAATGTTCATACCGCTAGGGTGTAAACTATCCAAGCGGAATATGAGGTGCTGCTCCTCCAATATACGGTGGGACCCACTCTGGCCGCGGAGGAGGCCCAGGATAGGAAGGTGGGATTGGGATTGGGAATGTGAGGGGGAGTTGAAGTGCTGAGCCACCGGGAGATCAGGTTGGTTGATGCGGACCTGGCGGAGGTGTTGGGCGAGCGATCGCCAAGCCTGCGCTTGGTCTCATCGATGTAGATCAGCTGACACCTAGAGCAGCGGATGCAATAGATGAGGTTGGAGGAGGTGCAGGTGAACCACTGTCGCACATGGAAAGACTGTTTAGAAACATAGAAACTAGGTGCAAGAGTAGGCCATTCGGCCCTTCGAGCCTGCACAACCATTCAATATGATCATGGCTGATCATCCAACTCAGTAGCGTGTCTTCTCTCCATACCCCCTGATCCTTTTAGCCACAAGAGCCACAGCTAACTAGCTTTTAAATAGAGCCGTTGAACTGTGGCCTCAACTACATTCTGCGGCAGAGAAATCCAGTGATTCACCACTCTCTGTGTGAATAATATTTTTCTCATCTCGGTCCTAAAAGATTTCCCCCTTATCCTTAAACTGTGTGTGTGTGGCCCCTTGTTCAGGACTTCCCCAATATCGGGAACAATCTTCCGGCATCTAACCTGTCCAACCCCTTAAGAATTGTGTACGTTTCTATAAGATCGCCCCTCAATCTTATAAATTCTAGCGAGTACAAGCCGAGTCTATCCAGTCTTTCATAGAAACATAGAAACATCGAAACATAGAAATTAGGTGCAGGAGTAGGCCATTCGGCCCTTCGAGCCTGCACCGCCATTCAATATGATCATGGCTGATCATCCAACTAGGTATCCCGTACCTGCCTTCTCTCCATACCCTCTGATCCCCTTAGCCACAAGTGTCACATCTAACTCCTTCTTAAATATAGCCAATTAACTGGCCTCGACTACCCTCTGTGGCAGAGAGTTCCAGAGATTCACCACTCTCTGTGTGAAAAAAGTTATTCTCATCTCGGTTTTAAAGGATTTCCCCTTATCCTTAAGCTGTGACCCCTTGCCCTGGACTTCCCCAACATCGGGAACAACCTTCCTGCATCTAGCCTGTCCAACCCCGTAATCATTTTATAAGTTTCTATAAGATCCCCTCTCAATCTCCTAAATTCTAGAGAGTTTAAACCAAGTCTATCCAGTCTTTCTTCATAAGACAGTCCTGACATCCCTAGAATCAGTCTGGTGAACCTTCTCTGCACTCCCTCTATGGCAATAATGTCTTCCTCAGATTTGGAGACCAAAACTGTACGCAATACTCCAGGTGTGGTCTCACCAAGACTCTGTACAACTGCAGTAGAACCTCCCTGCTCCTATACTCAAATCCTTTTGCTATGAAAGCTAACATACCATTCGCTTTCTTCACTGCCTGCTGCACCTGCATGCCTACTTTCAATGACTGGTGTACCATGACACCCAGGTCTCGCTGCATCTCCCCTTTTCCTAATCGGCCACCATTTAGATAATAGACTGCTTTCCTGTTTTGCCACCAAAATGGATAACCTCACATTTATCCACATTATACTGCATCTGCCAAACATTTGCCCACTCACCCAGCCTATCCAAGTCACCTTGCAGTCTCCTGGCATCCTCCTCACAGCTAACACTGCCCCCCAGCTTAGTGTCATCCGCAAACTTGGAGATATTGCCTTCAATTCCCACATCCAGATCATGAATATATATTGTAAATAGCTGGGGTCCCAGCACTGAGCCTTGCGGTACCCCACTAGTCACTGCCTGCCATTGTGAAATGGACCCGTTTACTCCTACTCTTTGCTTCCTGTTTGCCAGACAGTTCTCTATCTACATCAATACTGAACCCCCAATGCCGTGTGCTTTAAGTGTATACTAATCTCTTATGTGGGACCTTGTCGAAAGCCTTCTGGAAGTCCAGATACACCACATCCACTGGTTCACCCCTATCCGCGCTACTGGTTACATCCTCGAAAAATTATATAAGATTCGTCAGACATGATTTACCTTTCGTAAATCCATGCTGACTTTGTCCAATGATTTCACCACTTTCCAAATGTGCTGCTATCCCATCTTTAATAACTGACTCGAGCAGTTTCCCCACTACCGATGTTAGACTAACTGGTCTGTAATGCCCCGTTTTCTCTCTCCCTCTCTTCTTAAAAAGTGGGGTTACGTTTGCTACCCGCCAATCCTCAGGAACTACTCCAGAATCTAAAGAGTTTTGAAAGATTATTAATAATGCATCCACTAATTCTGGAGCGACTTCCTTAAGTACTCTGGGATGCAGCCTATCTGGTCCTGGGGATTTATCGGCCTTTAATCCATTCAATTTACCCAACGCCATTCCCGACTAGCCTGGATTTCATTCAGTTCCTCCAACTCCTTTGACCCGCGGTCCCCTGTTATTTCCGGCAGATTATTTATGTCTTCCTTAGTGAAGACGGAACCAAAGCAGTTATTCAATTGGTCTGCCATGTCCTTGTTCCCCATGATCAACTCACCCGTTTCTGACTGCAATGGACCTACATTTGCTTAAACTAATATCTTTCTTTTCACATATCTATAAAAACATTTGCAGTCAGTTTTTATGTTCTCTGCCAGTTTTCTTTCATAATCTATTTTTCCTTTCCTAATTAAGCCCTTTGTCCTCCTCTGCTGGTCTCTGAATTTCTCCCAGTCCTCCGATATGCTGCTTTTTCTGGCTAATTTGTACGCATCATCCTTCGCTTTGATACTATCCCTGATTTCCATTGTTATCCACGGATGCACTACCTTCCCTGATTTATTATTTTGCCAAACTGGGATGAACAATTGTTGTAGTTCATCCATGCAGTCTTTAAATTCCTTCCATTGCATATCCACCGTCAACCCTTTTTAGAATTAATTGCCAGTCAATCTTGGCCAATTCACGTCTCATACCCTCAAAGTTACCTTTCTTTAAGTTCAGAACCATTGTTTCTGAATTAACAATGTCACTCTCCATCCTAATGAAGAACTCAACCATATTATGATCCCTCTTGCCCAAGGGGGCACGTACAACAAGACTGCTAACTAACCCTTCCTCATTACTCAATTAACAGTCCAGAATAGCCTGCTCTCTCGTTGGTTCCTCTACATGTTGGTTTAGAAAACTATCCCGGATACAATGTCCAAGAAATCATCTTCCTCAGCACCCCTGCCAATTTGATTCACCCAATCTATATGCAGATTGAAGTCACCCATTTTAACTGTTTTGCCTATGTCGCACGCATTTCTAATTTCCTGTTTTGATACCATCTCCAACTTCACTACTACTGTTAGGTGGCCTGTACATAACACCCACCAGGGTGTTCTGCCCCTTAGTGTTTCGCAGCTCTACCCATACCGATTCCACATCCTCCAAACTAATGTCCTTCCTTTCCATTGCGTTAATCTGCTCTCTAACAATTACGCTATCCCACCTCCTTTTCCCTTCTCGCTATCCCTCCTGAATATTGAATATCCCTGGATGTTCAGCTCCCAGCCTTGGTCACCCTGGAGCCATGTCTCCGTGATCCCAACTATATCATAATCATTAATGGCTATATGCACGTTCAACTCATCCACCTTATTACGAATACTCCTTGCATTGAGACACAAAGCCTTCAGGCTTGTTTTTATAACTCTCTTACCCCTTTTACAATTATGTTGAAAAGTGGCCCTTTTTGATTTTTGCCCTTGTTTTGTCTGCCTGCCACTTTTACTTTTCACCTTGCTACCTATTGCTTATACCCCCATTTTACACCCCCTGCCTCTCTGCTCTTGTACCCATCCCCCTGCCACATTAGTTTAAATCCTTTCTTTATATGAAAGTCCTGACATCCCAGGAATCAGTCTGGTGAACCTTCTCTGTACTCCCTCTATAGCAAGAATGTCTTTCCTCAGATTAGGAGACCAGAATTATACGCAATACTCCAGGTGTGTTCTCACCAACACCCTGTACAACTGCACTAGAATCTCCCTGCTCCTATACTCAAATCATTTTGTATGAAGGTCCTTGAATGGAGTCAAGGGGGGGGGGGGGGGGGGGGGGGGGGGGGGGTTGGAGTGATGAAGCGACAAGTGTAGAATTTCCTGCGCTTGCAAAGGAAAGTACCAGGGGAGGGTGTGGTTTGGTTGGGAAGGGACGAATTGACCAGGGGGTTACGGAGCTGTTCCCAAACCGTGCTGTGAAGCATCCATTGACACATGACTCTCTCTGTCCAGCTGCCAAGGAAACATGTGATGCCTACAACAGCGTGCTCGGCCTGCTCATTCTAGTGACGTTGGCCTTCATACTTTTCTTTGTCATTTTCACCCACAAGAACCGTCCGAATGATTATATGGAAACTTTTGGTGAGTATTTACCCTCTGATCGTCGCTGGGAACAGCGATCCGATTGAGACTCGCCTTGCTGCTTTTTAATGTAGTTTAGTTTAGAGACACAGCGCCGTCCCAGGCCCTTCGACCCACCGAGTCCGTGCCAACCAACGAACCCGCACATTAACACCATCCGACACACACTGAGGACAATGTTTACATTCGTACCAAGCCAATTACCTCCGTCTTTGGAGTGTGGTGGGAAATCGGAGCACACGGAGAAAACATAGAAACATAGAAACATTGACAATAGGTGCAGGAGTAGGCCATTCGGCCTTTCGAGCCTGCACCGCCATTCAATATGTTCATGGCTGATCATCCAACCTAGTATCCCGTACCTGCCTTCTCTCCATAACCCCAAAACCCACCCAGGTCAAGGGGAGAACGTATGTTGGATACGTAAAGGGTGGATGATCAGCCATGGTCATATTGAATGGGGGTGCAGGCTCGAATGGCCGAATGGCCTACTCCTGCACCTATTTTCTATGTTTCTATGTACAAACTCCGTACAGACAACATCCGTGGTCGGGATCGAACCCGTGGTCGGGGTCTCTGAACCTGTAAGGGATGTAAAGGGCCTGTCCCACATAGGCGACATTTTCGGCAACAGCCGGAAAATAGATTGTCGCATCGTGTTCGGGTCGTGACGCGGCGTGACGCGTGGTGACGCATGTAGTGATGCGTGGTGACGCGCGGTGTCTCCCTGTCGCCATCTGGGTGTCATCATGTTGTGCGCCTTTTTAAACGCTGATGTATGCTGTCCTGAGGGTGACGCCCGGTTCGGGTTAGGGTTAGGGCTAGGGACCACAGATGGGCTGTAAAATATTCTTCCTTCAATGCATGGATTTTAAACATTAATAAAGCACGAGAACAGGCAGTTCGGCCCACAATATCTCTGCCGAACATGAAGCCAAGATCGCGAATTAATTGCAAAGAATGATCAAATGTGAAATGACGTCCTCACGTCTGATCATAATCATAATATACTTTATCAGCCAAATATGTTTTGCAACATATGAGGAATTTGATTTGACATCAAGTCACGCATTTTCACACAGAGTGTTGTGAGTGTGGAATTCTATACCTCAGATGGAGGCCAATTCTCTGGATATTCTAAAGAGAGAGCTAGATAGGGCTGTTAAAGATAGCATAGTCAGGGGATATGGGGAGAAGGCAGGAACGGGATACTGATTGGGGATGATCAGCCATGATCACATTGAATGGCGGTGCTGGCACGAAGGGCTGAATGGCCTCTACCCCTGCACCTATTGTCTTATTGTCTATTTTCAACAGAACACACAATATACATTTTAACATAAACATCCACCACAGTGACTCCTCCACTTTCCTCACTGTGATGGAAGGCGAAAAAAAGTTCAATCTCTTCCCTTCTTTGCGTACAATCAATACTCTGACTGTTGAAGGTCAATGTGCCCTCTAGTCCCGGCAACATCCTCGTTAATCTTCATCTCTGCTCCCGTCCCATCGTGGCAACATCTTTCCCATAACTCAGTGACCGAATCTGAGCACATATACTCCAAATGTGGCCTCACTCACGTATTGTACAACTGCAATAAAACATAGAAACATAGAAAATAGGTGCAGGAGTAGGTCATTCGGCCCTTCGAGCCTGCACCATTCGCCATTCAATATGATCATGGCTGATCATCCAACTCAGTATCCTGTACCTGCCTTCTCTCCATACCCCCTGATCCCTTTAGCCACAAGGGCCACATATAACTCCCTGTTAAACATAACCAATGAACTGTGGCCTCAACTACCTTCTGTGGCAGAGAATTCCACAGATTCACCAGTCTCTGTGTAAAAAATGTTTTTCTCATCTCTGTCCTAAAAGATTTCCCCTTTATCCTTAAACTGTAACCCCTTGTTCTGGACTTCCCCAACATCGGGAACAATCTTCCTGCATCCTTTCCTGTTTTACAGATCTGTTGGTGATATTCTGCAAAGGATATCGGACCTGTGTCTCGTTCGCGATGATTCTGACCATCGCTTTCGTCCTGATGTTTGCCGTGAAGGTGAACAGGAACACGTGTACCCTTGGCCAACGTCCAGGTAAGACGGTGCTGGCTAGACAGCGGCCACGTTCACTCCGATAATAATACTTTTGCCTGAACATTCTGTGACCGACAGAGCGGTGACTGGTAGCGCTATGCGTAAAGCAAATCCTGGCGCAGCCCAGACCATCACACAAATCATTATGAGTTGTCACCCATTACATTTTATCTCCATTTGCTTTGTTTAGGGCCGAGATGAGAAAATCATTTTTTACACAGAGAGGGGTGAATCTGTGGAATTCTCTGCCACAGAAGGTAGTTGAGGGCTCAGTTCATTGGCTATATTTAAGAGGGAGTTAGAAGTGGCCCTTGTGGCTAAATGGATCAGGGGGTATGGAGAGAAGGCAGGTACAGGATACTGAGTTGGATGATCAGGCATGATCATATTGAATGGCGGTGCAGGCTCGAAGGGCCGAATGGGCTCTACTCCTGCACCTCTTTCCTATGTTTCTATGTTTCTATGACTCACGCCTCCAGACCCATCGGTCCAAACTGTGTTACCCCAACTCAACCTATCTTCTGTTTTGTTTCACTGCAGAAATGGACTTTGTGGCATCGTGAGTCGAAGGTTACATTTCAACACCAACAGGTGAGTCTCCACTATGTAGCTCAACGCGGGCGGCACGATGGCGCAGCGGTTAAAGTGTTGTGGGAGTCCAGAACCGAGGGCCACAGTTTAAGAATAAAGGGGAAGCCATTTAGCACAGAGTTGAGGAAAAACGTTTTCTCACAGAGAGTTGTGAATCTGTGGAATTATCTGCCTCGGAGGATATATCGGAGGCCGGTTTTCTGGATGATTTCAAGAGAAAGCTAGAGAGGGCTCTTAAAGTTTGCGGAGTCAGGGGATATAACCATATAACAAGAAGGCAGAGGGATTATAATAATCATATAACCATATAACAATTACAGCACGGAAACAGGCCATCTCGGCCCTACAAGTCCGTGCCGAACACTTATTCTCCCCTAGTCCCATCTACCAGCACTCAGACCATAACCCTCCATTCCATTCCCATCCATATACCTATCTAATTTATTTTTAAATGATAAAATCGGACATGCCTCCACCACTTCAACTGGAAGCTCATTCCACACCGCTACCACACTCTGAGTAAAGAAGTTCCCCCTCATGTTACCCCTAAACTTCTGTTCCTTAATTCTGAAGTCACGCCCTCATGTTTGAATCTTCCCTACTCTCAATGGGAAAAGCTTGTCCACTCTGTCAACTCTGTCTATCCCTGTGGTGAAGGCAGGAACGGGGTACTATATAACCATATAACCATATAACAATTACAGCACGGAAACAGGCCATCTCGACCCCTCTAGTCCGTGCCGAACACATAGTCTCCCCTAGTCCCATATACCTGCGCTCAGACCATAACCCTCCATTCCTTTCCCATCCATATAACTATCCAATTTATTTTTAAATGATAAAAACGAACCTGCCTCCACCACCTTCACTGGAAGCTCATTCCACAGAGCTACCACTCTCTGCGTAAAGAAGTTCCCCCTCATGTTACCCCTAAACTTCAGTCCCTTAATTCTCAAGTCACAAGGTACTGAGTTGGATGATCAGCCATGATCACATTGAATGGCGGTGCAGGCTCCAAGGGCAGAATGGCCTCTACTCCTGCACCTGTTGTCTATTCATACTATCACCGCATATGCTAATCGTACGACGATGGGACGAAAGGCCTGCGCCTGTTCTCACGTGTGAAGCCACGCACTCGCTTAATTTCTGATTTTTCATTCAGGAGGATTGGGAGATGTGGAAAATGAAACCCAAACGGAATCTGCGGAGGACAAGTGGTAAACCACACACTTGTTGCTACTACGCTAAACTGCTGTGGAATTGCATCTTACCACAACCCTACTTGCTGCAAGATGATTCAATATTGCTCTTCACTTCATGATGATAAATCCTGTTTACTGCTTGAAAGAGTTCTGTGTTTTTGATTTAGCTCTGGGCATGAGTGCTTCCTGCTTGACACGTCAAATATGTGCAGATGCTGGTTTTAAATCAAAGACACACACAAAAGTCTGAAGAAGGGTCTCCACCCGAAACGTCACCCATTCCTTCTCCCCAGAGATGATGCCTGCCCTGCTAAGTTACTCCAGTTTTTTGTGTCTGACTGTACTTTGTGCCTTCCACCAGAGTGAACAACGCTGTGGTGGATGTTTAATGTTAAATTTGTAGTGTGTATTGTGTGTCCTTTTTTTCATTGTAACGCTGCTGGCAAATTCATTTCACTGCACTATATTGTGTATGTAAAGAATAATACAGCATTTTTTTCTACCTTCGATTTTTCCAGCATCTGCAGTTACTTCTTAAATATTTTATCGACCATCCTAAATTACTTCAGAACTTGTTATCATTGTTTTCTCTGAAGAACATGGTTAGGTGACGAAGGTAGACACAAAGTGCTGGCGTAACACAGCGGATCAGGCAGTATCTCTGTGGAGAACGTGGACAGGTACAAACAACTGTAGGAACTCAGCGGGTCAGGCCACATCTCTGTGGGGAACACGGATAGGTAATGTTTCAGACAGATTCAATCAGATTCAGATTCAGATTCAGATTCAACTTTAATTGTCATTGTCAGTGTACATTACAGAGACAACGAAATGCAGTTAGCATCTCCATGGACGAGCGACATAGAATAGGATTTCAATAAATAAATCTATTTACATGCATACAGTCATAGTGTTTTTCCTGTGGGAGGAGTGTCCGGGGGAGGAGGGTGATTGGCAGTCACCGAGGTACATTATTGAGTGGTGTTACAGCCGCAGGGAAGAAGCTGTTCCTGGACCTGCTGGTCCGGTAACGGAGAGACATGTAGCGCCTCCCGGATGGTAGGAGGGTAAACAGTCCATGGTTGGGGTGAGAGCAGTCCTTGACGATGCTGAGCGCCCTCTGCAGACAACGCTTGCTTTGGACAGACTCAATGGAGGGGAGCGAGGAATCGGTGATGCGTTGGGCAGTTTTCACCACCATCTGCAGTGCTTTCCGGTCGGAGACAGAGCAGTTGCCATACCATACTGGATACAGTTGGTAAGGATGCTCTCGATGGTGGAGCGGTAGAAGTTCACCAGGATCTGAGGAGACAGATGGACCTTCTTCAGTCTCCTCAGGAAGAAGAGACGCTGGTGAGCCTTCTTGATCAGAGTTGAGGTATTGTTGGTCCAATTGATGTCATCGGAGATGTTGACCCCCAGGAACCTGAAGCTGGAGACACGTTCCACCTCCGTCTCGTTTATGCCGCCCCTAGACTTCCTGAAGTCTACAATGAGCTATTTGGTCTTCTTAGAGTTAAGGGTCAGGTTGTTGTCAGCGCACCATGCTGCTAGGAGCTGGACTTCCTCCCTATAGGCCGAGGTCCGCCCTGGTGACTGCGGGCTGAATGTCCTCTTTCCCTGCTGTGTACCCTCGATAACACCTCTGACTCTCATTGACCTCTCGACTCCAGCGGCTAACAGCACATTCCCAGTTCAGCTCATGATGTTTCCGGGAGATAAGGCAGGCGGGGAAGTGAGCTGAGCCTGACTCGGCAACTTAGTTAATGGCACTCACTACTGAATTATTGCTATTGGGGGAGAGCAGCAGAGGTTCACCAGGTTTATTCCCGTGATGGCGGGACTGATATATGTTGAAAGAATGGGTCAAATGGGCTTGTATTCTGTGGAATTTAGAAGGATGAGGGGATATCTTAAATACACATATAACATACTTAAGGGATTGGACAGGCTAGATGCCGGACACATGTCCCTGATGTTGGGGGAGTCTAAAACCAGGGGTCACACAGCTTAAGAATAAGGGGTCGGTCATTTAGGTCAATGTTGAGGAACCCCCTGACACATGTACTAATCAATAATCTATCCACCTCTGCCTTTAAAATATCGACTGACTTGTGCCCTCCACAGCCTCATTTGGCAAATAATTCCACAGATTCACCACCCTCTGAATAAACACATTTCTCCTCCTCTCCTTCCTAAAGGAACGTCCTTTAATTCTGAGGCTGTGCACTCTGGTCCTTGACTCTACCACTAGGGGAAACATCCGCCCCACACCCACTCTGTCCAGGCCTTTCACTATTCTGTGAGTTTCAGAGGTGTCCCCCTAACCCCCCCCCCCCCCCCCCCACTGCTCCTCCCCCCCCTTCATAATTTTTAATTGGCGCCCACCACAGCTTTCTGTGGCAAATAATTGCCGATTCACCACCTTCTGACGGAAAAAAACATTGTTGCGGCCTAATAGCGCCAAAGACTCGGGTTCGATCCTGACCTCGGGTGCTGTGCGTACGGATTGTGCACCTTCTCCCTGCGACAGCGTGGGCTTGCTCTGGATGCTCCGGTTTCTCTCCACACTCCAAAGACGTACGTGGTTGTACGTTAAATGGATTTCTGAAGAGCGAGACTCCTGACGGGCACTCGAAAAAGGGACCACGTCACCCCAAACCTGGCAAAACTCTCTCCACTGGCTCCCTGTGCGGTTCCGTGTACAATTCAAGAACCACCTCCATGTCTACACAGCCCTCAATGGGCTTGCCCTGCTCCCACCTACGGTGGGGAGGGGATGGGAGGAGAGGGGCGGGAGGGAGTAGAGGGGAGAGGCAGGA